>NC_133216.1:32768046-33068046 GCF_040436345.1 Pagrus major
TTGAAGTGGAACTCACATCTCTGCTCCTTTTCTCTATATCAGAACTTGTGTGTTAAGTGGGTATTCTCTGGGTGAAATTCCCAGAGTGGCGTTGTCACATTTGCTGTCAGGGGCTTACAGTTGCCCTGGTCACACGTGCCACTACCAAGACCAGCCCTCATATACATCCCCTCACACACACACATACTCAATCGCCCTGTGACACATTCACAATGGATCAATTCAGTGATCGATTCATTATGCTGCTGAGCTTCCAATTCTGCAGAGGAGGGAGGCAGATAGGCTAAATGTAGGAGTTCTTCATGCTCCTAGTTCTCAAAATTCTCCATCATATGAATACAATGATTTATGCCTATAAGACTGTTTTGTTTTGTGCATTTGTCAGTTTGATATTAAGTTGATGCTGGAGGAAAGTTCGCAAAGTAACCAGACAGTAAACGGTTCATCTCCCAAGGAGCTTGAATGCAAATTTCATAGAAATCTGTGTTTATGTACAAGAGTACAAGTAGAAACTTGCTAGAGGAAAGTTAAGTAGATCACCAAAAACATCAAGGTCCATCATCCTCTGGGAACTAAGAATATCCACAGTATTTTATTCATCCCGTCCTCATCAGGAAAGCATCCATATAGGCTGACTGTCAAAACAGCTTATTACGACTCATATTTACGTTTATTGTTAGGTGGAAACCAAGTTTATAGAGCAATGAAGTCCGCATAGAGAGGAGTCAGGGATGGACGGTTTGCTTAAACACCAAAGGACTCTCATCCACTCTTTGGGTCCAGTGTGAAACAGTGAAACTTAATTTAACTTAACTTAATTAAAAGTGTATAATGTAGTCAAATGAATTCAAGTACATAAAGTTACTGAAGTAATGTATGCATTGCAGGTATGTTTGTAGCTGAAATTACAACAGTGATGTAGTGATGTAAACCCAAACCATGTTGTCCTAAACCTAATCAAGTTGTCTTGCATAAACGTAATGCCTGTCACTGGTACGCCGCAACAGTTATGTTGTTTTGGGAACTGTGATTAATGTCATTTTGGGAGTAATTAACAATCAGCCTACTCAGTTGTTAAGGTATAAGGATGTCTTCTGTTGTATTGCAGTTTGGGTAACAGTGGGTGAGAAATCATGGGACCAGGACAGCCAGCTAGAATAATGGAGAATCACCATTTCAGGCACTCAGTTGATGGAAAAGTTGCCTCAACAATCATCGACTTGTCATGTATGATAAAAATTTTAAAAAGTGCAAAAATCATAAGAACATTTGTGTTTATTTACTTTTATCATGCAAGTGTTAATTTGTCCCAAACAGCCAGAACTAAACCATAAACCATAAACCAGTGCTCTAAGTGTTTGAATTCAGAGTCCAGTTCTCTCTCTTCTTTTCCCCCTCTTCTCTCTGTAATGTAACGTTCATGAAGTAAAGTACATTTCCCCTCCAGCTCCAGTCAGCAGTCAACATTACAGTACATTAACAGTGGAGGGCACCTCTGTGGATCACTGCTGCAATCAGGTTAATAAACAGGAAATTTGAAGGACACCTTTTTAGCTGCTTGACCATGACAATAAGCCACTGATCACAAACTGACAATTAGTAGCTGTAAATAGTTAAACGATTCATTAAATTTGTCTTTAGAAAATTAAAAGCATAACATGAAAGACATTTGAATAATCACACCAAAATCAGACAGCAATGAAGCTTAAGATGAAAAGGAGTTAATGACTTACACAAACTGAAGATAAAATGAAAGCTATGTTAGAAGCAAATGTGAAACAGATCAAAGAGGCGGAGCAAGAGGTGGAGGACACGGGAAAGCAAAGAGAGAATAAATGAGGATGAGTGAAGAAAGAAAAAAAATTATGAGAGGAGAGAAATGAGCTGAAGCAGAGTCTAACTGAGAGACAAAACTAGGTTAAGAAAACAGCTTGTATTCACCAGTAATAACACTGAGACCAGTCAAGTATCACCAGGTTGTACATTCATATAAGATGATTCTACAGTGCATGCTTTAGAGCCTACATTCAGTGACCTTGCAGAAGGCAATGTGTCCTTAATGCAGCAAGGTAAAAAGCAGTGTAATGTAAGGAGGAATAGGAATGTAACACATCCAATTCAAATGCTGAAAAACAGAGCTTGCGTTGACCAACAATAAACATCAGCTTCTTTTAAAGGAATAGTTTGACGTATAAGTGAATGCCCTATTTTTGATACCTTTGGGTGACTACTCTGTACTGAAGTTGCCCTGCCCAAATATTAGGAATGAGAATAATTCATTTAAAAACTGTTCAGCGTTCAAAAAGTCAATTAATGTAATCAAATATCAATTTTCTGTTTGGTAGGTATCTCACTCAAATCACAGTTTCACAATTTAAGCCTTCATGCACAGTGAAATCAAAGTAAATGTATTTGTATAGCCCAGAATCACATTTGCAGGACGGAAGTTTTGGCTGGGCAAGGTGTTAATCTTTGTCTTGTGTTTCTTTGCTTGTGCTAGCTATGCTAGCATCCACATACTCCTCGTTGCCAGCATAGGTTTCACCAAGCTGTTTTACCAGTTGAGTGTTCAAATCCAAATGTCTTCCACACATCTTAGATGTAATAATGCACTGTGAGCCATGTTTCCATTGTCAGACATGTTGTTTTTGTTTTTCCCTTGAAAACAACTCGTAAAAGTAACATGAGAATCTCTCATCAATGCAAGACTCTCACTTTGACCTTTAACCTGAAACAAAGGTAGAGAAACTGTGCAGAATTAGCAGCAAAGATTCAATCAATTAATTAGTAACTTTAGGATTGGCCATCTTGTTACTGTCATGTGTAATTGTTTTACTATACAATATCAATAGGGGAATGTTTGTGTGTTGTGTGGTTGTTTAGTTGGACCATGGATGTACTGTATTCCACACAATGGCCTTTTGACAGTGAAGATTCTCAGTTAGAGTTGTCATGGATTAAAGGTGACGTAGAAGGACCACATAGGCCACATGAGGTGAAAATATTCTCTCTCAAATACATGCAAAGCAAACACCTGGTAAGTCATAGGATTTTATCTCCCATATTAGAGTTGGCATAAGAAGTTGATGAACCCAACCTGTCATTGGATAGTAAAGAGGAAAAAAAGTTGGTGGGGAGCAGTAAAAGAGATGCCTACCAGCTGTATAGATGTCTAGCACGGTGATATATGAGGGATCTGGGAAAGAGGTGGTGTGTGCTGCCAGACAGTGGCTAAGTGATTAGGGACGTGTGGCGTAACCCTGTGCCATATTTAGCCGCGACGGGGCGCCCCGTCCCCTGCCATCTCCTTGAGGCCCAGCGCCAGATGTTGAAAGCTGCTGCGGCACGCCTGGCCGAGCAGGGTGGCAGCAGGGTGGCACAGCAAGCCTGGGTACAGTGAGGATAACACCACCCCCCTGCCAACTGCCTTTCATTCACTCATAAGCAGAAATGCACACTACAGTTTGATTCAGTGCAGAGATATTGGTGGTATTTTATGTACATTTAGAAAAGTTGTGGGCAGATTGGTGCGGTCCACTTCATGATATTATATTTTTTTCACTGATGTTTTACTCATTACATTTTTTAAATATGTATGTCAGATATATGTCATCTGTGGGAAATTCATTCTCCAATTGATTATCATGAGATATTTGATATCTTGGTGGATATGTGGCCAACCACTGAATAAACATCCATGAAATTGAATGAATGAATCCTGATGTTTTTGGTGCACAATTCAAAAAAACTACCACCATCTGACTTTTCAAACATTTCAAACAGTCCGTCGCTCAGCTTCGAGCCAAAATGTCACCTTTACAATAGAAAGACAGATTGTCATGAAATTTGCTGGCCACATTCATTCTCCTAATGGGACAAGATCTTTTTTGCTAAACCATGACTTTGAGTTTTGTTTATCCTGTTTTTAATACAGTTCTAAATGATTTATCAGCAAGGAAACAGTAAAAAATATTAATGGTGGAGAAAAAATAGCTATGTATAGTTTCTTTAATTGCAAAAATAACATCTCAGATTTCAAAAATATCCAGTTGAACCCTAATAATCATTTTCAGGCACACACACACACACACACACACACACACACACACACACACACACACACACACACACACACACACACACATCCTTAACTGACTGATCTCTCTGCAGATGTTGTGCTAACAAGTGTCCCACAATTAGTCATCCTCTCTCTCTGCCTGCTTCCCCTTTTTTGTTCTTTCTTTCTCACTCTAGGACACTCCGCCGGAGGCTGACCAAGATAAAGTTTTGACTGGCAGGACCATTTGTTTTAATCAGGTGTTTGCAGACGCTTCCCTGACCTCCATTAGTTGAAGTTTTAATTGAAATTAACCCCCACTACTACCCCAATTAACCCACGTCCCCCCTGACTGGTGCCGCCCTCGTCCCGAGCATCTGTTTCGGGGCAGGGGGAATGGAAGTCAGAGCGGGGAACCGGAGGGGGGGGGGGCTGGCGCGACCGCTGAGGATGCAGTGTTGTCACCCGAGGAGAGGCAGCATCACGTCAAGTGTACGCCAACTGCGCCTGGCTTGCCATGAAGCCCCGGGGGGCCTTCTGTCTCTCTGTCTACAACATCCCAGCAGCGAAGCTACACATGGCTTAGTCTTGGCCAGCGGGAGGTGGGGGGAGGTAGGTAAAGAGATGAGCTCCAACACGGGAGAGGAGGATGAAGATGTCCCACAGGGGGGGAGGCACAGAGAGGAAAGATGGGAAAGTTGGGGAGATGAGAGAGTGGAGAAGTAGTAGAGGATGGGTTGGGGGTGTAGAGTGGGATGGGAAGAGGGAGGGAGGTGGTAATTACTGTACAGCATGCTTTCTATCTTAAGCCTCCCTGCTGGAGATAAGAGTGTGTGGATAGAGTGTGGAGTGAGTGTGTGTGTGTGTTTGTGTGTATGTGGCCTCAAACACCTGTTTCCTTGCCTGTGGAAGGTCTAGAGTAAGGAAGCTGTCAAAGTGGCCCCTCCAGCTCAGAGCTGAGACTACTGAGTGTGTACACATGCTGAGGTATCTTTGTTTAGCCTTTCTCCATGCCCAAAGAGTATTTGTACAATTAGAGCTTCAACTACAAATCTAAAAGCACAATCAGTGTGACATGTAAGCCACTGTATTGTATGGGCAGCTATTGTGACAGCAACAGTCTAAAGGAATACTTCTCAAGTCTAACTCACTTCCTCACCAGTAACCTGTGTGATAGTCAACGTTTTTGGTAAGATTTTTGGAGAATTCCTTTAAATGTATCTTCTCACTTCAGAACGGTGTAGCAGAAATGCAAAAACTATCGCACTGGGATTCGGATTCAAAGTTTCAGAAGTATTACGAAACTTTGCATTAGTGATAACTGAGAGCTTTTTAAATGTGCTACATGCTGTATAGCATTTTAACATCAACAAATATTTTTAACATTCATTTTGCATTGCATGTAACTATACACTCAATTACTGTATATAGCAGCTCTGAGATCTCACTTAATGAGCGAATAAACACGTCACATCATTGGGCCAGACGGAAAAGATGTTTATTACACAAAGGAAGAACCTTATGTATAATGTTTACTATATAACAAGAAGGCACAAACATTTAAGAATGTGTTTACAGCTTTTCACAAAGTTTATAGAGATTCTCTTAACTCAACAACTCTCTAAATTGAGTTATTTTTTAAGGGAACCTGGGGACTTTCTCTAGGGGATCACAGAAGTAGTCTATTTTTGGTTACTGCTTACAATGTCTATAAAATGTGATGTTTCCCAATAAAGAAATTGTGTCTTCTTTCATTAATTTAGTGTAAATGATGAAATCAAGGAAACAAGGAAAGCCACAATCATTTAGAATTTGCCATAGCTGTTTTGCAAAGTTTGTTAAGTTCCTCCTCACTCAACAACTTGTAAAACCACACAGTTTTTTTTTAATATGGGATATGGTGGTTACTACTTCAATAGTTAGTTGAAACAGTGTATTCACAAACATCTCCTGCTAACATTGGCAGAGAGAGAGAGAGCCCAAACATGTACTTTGCATTACAGTGAACCCATACAAATTAGACAGTGTGTAATCCATTCTGCCTGTTGTTATAGCTGCTTCATGTTGTTTCACCGTGAACGTCAGTTGAGCAGGTAGTCCTTTAATGTGGCCCAGGACGTGTGTGCATACACTGCTAAAAGAATGTGGTCACTTGCAGCCCAGACCACCTCTGATGTGGTCTGAGTGATCGGATCTCAAATGCATCCTTAATACATCTTGGGGGGTGGTAACACCTGTACACCTGAGTCCTTTTCTGACAATGCTGATTAGCCACACTATTCACCTTTTTTAATTTTTTGTTTTGTTTTTACAAATACTTGCATTTTGTGCTAAACAAAAATGATGTTGCTTGAATGGGAAAATTAAATTTAATTATCGTAGAATCTGGGACTGCTATGTCATCCTCCAAGCTATGGCTATTATATGTGTAATTAAAAGAGTAGCATGTCTCCTTTAAGAAGAATGCAGTGCGTAGTGTGTAAGTGGTTGTGCGAGAGAGAGAGAGAGAGAGCGACAGTGGCTGTGCTCAGAGCTGACGGGTGTTGGCGATCGGAGTAGAGGGAAAGTTTAGCAGTCAAGTTGTCTAGTGGCAGTTAATGTACACTGCAGGCTACAGTTTGCCCACAAATAAGCTCTGCAACTCCTCAACACCCTTCTATTACTTTCCATGCTAATAATCATGATCTTGTTAGAACGGCAGTCTGATTGCAATGATAATGGATTACATCCAACAATTAACCACATCCCCAGTCTGTCTGAGAAAGAATGTTAACCGTTACGACAGGAAGAATCACTGGCTGGAGTGGGGCTTTAAAGCTGTCCACATTAGTCTAATAACGAAACAGAAACAAGAATCTGCTCCATAAACCTCTACATCTTAGGTTGTCATTTTAGAAACAACGCATATGTGAAAGAGTACTCTTAGTGTCCTTCATAATTTAATGACAACTTTTAGTGTCCTTCATTGACCATAGAACTCATTCGTCTTAAATTTGTCCGACGTTCTACAGAGTAATGCAAGTGGCTGGGGAAGAAGATCTTATTTCTTACCTCTGTCCAAGCCTTATGGAGAGACAGCATATCTTATGATGTGAGGAATTGACTTTAAACTGAAGTCTGTGAGATGCAGTAAAATGTACATAAATAGAATAAAAGTTAACCCAGAGAGGGTACATCAAAATATATCAGTGAGTTAACATATGGACAGAATGCCAGCCAGCTGTGAGCTACAGAGCACAGTGATAAGCAAACAAAATAACATACAATAAGAAGCACTCGCAGCTCCTGCTGATGCATTTCATGGTGTTGTTGGTGGGGATGGTGATAGCTGTGGTAATTTTAGGATGCTTTGAAAATTAACCAAAAGTGCATCAATGCTCTACCCTTTACCTGAGACAGGAAGAGCCAAATGGAGGGGTTAGGAGCTGAGGTTGGGAAAAGGTGGAAGTGGTCAGGTGAAGGGAAAAGGTTGTGTGGGGATGCTAGGACAAAAAGGCGAAGGACTTGGCCCCTGCCTACTGTCACCATCAAGAGCCATCCCTCATGTTAGACCCCCCAAAGGATATTTGGCCTTCTCCACACAGGCATAGGAACCGTGCCACTGTAGAAGTCTGGTCTCCAGCCAGACTCTGTGTATGAGATGGTGATGATGAGTGTGCTGGGCTGGGGGTTGTGGAGTATCAGATTCAGGGTGAAGAATACCCGTCAGCAAGGTGGTCTCCCACTTTGGCTCTCTCCTTGGCATGGCTAATCACCAGTTTTGGCCATCAGCAACACAAAGTGCCTTTGTTATAGGGTGGCACTAGCTCAGTCTGTTGAAACTCGGCTTGTAAACCGGAAATCGGCCAGTGTATGGTACTGAGTGTGGACTGGAAGCTGGAGAGGTGCCAGTTCACCTCCTGGTATCCTTGGAGTAAGGCATCAAACCAGTACCTGCTTGGACTGCGGCCCCATCATTCTGACATGTCTCTATGTGTGTGTGTAATAAAACAAAATGTTATTTTGACATTGTATTAAAGTAATTCTTCTTGTACTTGAATCAAAATACTACACATCTGTTTAATTACAGTCAAAGAGATTACACTTTCAACTGGATGCTAACAGTAACAATGTGGATTATTCCGTAAAAAGACTAGAAAAATAACTCACTTTCAGTCAATCAGTTGGCCGGTCAGTGACATCATTTAGATTTGCTTAACGAGTAAATTATTAGGCCATTTTGCACAGAGATTGGGCAAGGCCGCCACTACCAAGACCATCCTCTACGCCACCTTTGTTTTTTAAAACAAAACAATGGCATCATAATGCCGCCCTCGTGTATGATTTTGATAGATTGCCAGCATTCCACAAGCAAAAGAAGCGTGACGTGTAACACAACGGTTTCGGCATATAAAACATACGTGTCAGGCAGCACTTTCAAAACCACAGTGGCATAACAATCATTTAACGTCTATATAAATGGCAGTTGATCTCATCCTCTGCTCCGAGGGTAAGGAGCTTCTGGACCTTTCTCCCTAATTCACAGACATTTTCAATTGCAGTTCTTCTTTAAATTAGCTGCTAACTGCTGATAGCTGCTTTTTAAATCTCCTGCTTATTGGTCGCACGCATAACACATTGTCAAAACTGCCCCCTTTCTACATAGATGTCGATTCAGCTGTGATCTACTATCTCCACCGCCAGCACTGACCGCCAGTCTGCATAAAGGCGCAGACTCCATGGGTGCCCTAACTTTGTGCACCCACGAGTAAATCATACTATAGGTTTTGGAGTCTAGGGACGTAATATGATAAAGATAACTAGACGATCACACCAGTGTTGATTTTGGCAGCCATTTTAGATTCAATTTTCAGTTTTAATCACATTTTAGCTATTTTAACTTCATATTTTTCACTTCGTACTGCTAACAAAAACAAAAAGTCATATGTCAACTTTTAGTCAAAATGTCAAAATGAAGCTAATAAGCCTTTGAAGAAATCAGCAGCTGTTGTTTAAGTTGTACTTACAAATACTACCATTAAAATTACACAAGTCTTGAATCAATGAGTGCATGCTGACTTCCACCGCTATCTTACTTACTTATGACTGCAGCTGTACTTCCAGACGCTTCTCTTGTGTGCAGGAAGCGACTGGTACGAAGGTAATTCAGAGATCAGAGATTTTTCAAAGATCCTTTATTGTAGGTCGTACCAAAGTCCGGACTGCAATTCCTTTTTATTGGTGGCTTATTTCCACATCGTTGACATTGTGCATTGTTGTTAATGTGTCTCATTTTCTCCTGTACGCACTTTATACAACTACTATAAATGTAGTTGTGAGAATATGTCTGAGTCAAAAACAGAGTCTGCCAGAGTCATTTCAAAGATATTAACTGCAATGCCAGTTTTAGAGCTGCAGTACGCTTTTTTCTGATAGGTACAAGTAAGTGAAAACAGATCAAACATAATTACAAGCTGCCTGTTCAAACTTCAGCAGCAACATATGAGGTGCATTTAGACAGATTTTCCCCATGTTTCACTCGGACAACAGGACAGAATATGATAAAGCAATTCACTTTAATTGTAAAGCTTTGCATGTTTCATTCACAAGCTTTAAAGCTAGTGAACTTAAGTTTGCTATAACATTAACAAAGCCAATGTGAGCCTGCAAGCCAGGCTCATTCATTCATTATTTTGTTACGGCTAACTGAAAATTTTCCCCTCAACCTGGCTTCAAGCCAGGTTGAGCCAGCGTGATTTGCTAGCAAATTTGACACAAGTTGACTAAACATTGGCAAATATATGTGCTTACTTGACATTAGCTTTCAGAAGCAAAAGCAGAATTAGTCCGTCATTGTTATTGTGCTGCAAAACCTAGGCTTCCTTTAGATTGATCGTGTGTGAAGAAACACAAACTCTCATTCACTTCAATGAGACCACTCCGTTGACACAGTGAGGTTGCCAGCACAGAAGGTTCCTGCAAAAAAAACCCAAAAAATACCCACAAGTTAAAACCTGCTTAACTTTTGCCACCATGCAATGCAAAGTCATCTGACGAGGAGCTGTGTTGGCCAACCAATTATGTGCAGTCATACATTCCTGGCAGATTGGTAAAGTATTACTGTGTACCTGATGATTGTTGTGATGAAAGAAAAAATTATTGCTGTAGTGATTACTGAGCAGTAAAATCCTTCCTCATAGTATTGTTAACCACTGTTACGTGTACAGTGGCATCTGATAAGAGCGCCATCTAGTGGGCAGCAGAAGCAGTGGCCAAATGGTTACATTAAAATTATTTTTCCATTTACTGATTTACAAAGCTAGTTAATTTTATATCTAAATGTGCACAAGAATTTGTTAATTAAAAACGTGGTAGTTCAAATGTATAAGTGACCAGTTAGCTTTTATATATGACACAATATCAGGGTAAGTGTTTTGCCACTGGTCGGTAGCTCATATTCCCCTGGATGCAGTGACACAAAATGAATTGGTTTTTGAGATGAAAAAGTGATGCGGGGACATCAGTAAAAGCTACAAAGTGCACACAAGTGTGTGTTGAGGAAATTTAACCCTGAGTACATTAAATTTGGATTCAAGTGTGTTTAATGTGGTGAAATCCTGTTGTAGCCCATTTTATTTTTGTTATTTGTTATTGTCATATGTTTTTTTTTTTTTTAAATTTATTTTCAGAACGTGGTCCTTTTTTAACAATCATAAGTGGACCTTAAGCTACAGAAGGTTGAGAACCCCTGTGATGAACCCTGAAACCCATGAAACTGTAACTCAAAGTGGACTTCCTGGACCATATTTCACTGACTCACTTGTACCTGAAGCAACACGCCCCCACCACTGTTGTAACATCGTAATTTCATGGCGTTAGACCACAGGTCACAGTAACAGCAAAACTTTGATTCTCTTTCCCTCTCCCCCTAACCTGGTGTGCTTTAGAATGTGCTGACAACTATTATGTGGTTTAGATATGTCCACCAGTGGCATGTCGCCCTGCTAACATTGGCCCCAAATCAGAAATCTCATATTTTGGAAGGCAATGACAAACTGCAAATGAACCTGTAAGATAGCTGTTACACAATGAAAGGAGCACAGAGGGTTGAATATTGTTTAAAGTTGGCTGATAGAGGCAGATCCATGCACAGTTTATGTGAACCTCCTGCACACACAGAAACACACACACACACCTTCACTATTTAATAGATGAACTTACCTGCAGATGCTTCCCTGTTTTTGGAATGGATCCCAATCAGGGGTTCCCATCGCCGTGGCTACATCCATCGAGGAACAAATTACAGTTGGGGATTAGGATTGGGGAGGGGGGGACAACCCAGTGTTTTATCAGTGGGGCCATGTTCCGTCTGCCGAGCCGCTTATATTTCAGGTAAACATAATCCAGATTCGGCTCTGGCGGGGGTAGATTCAATTAAGATACAGAGACAACTTTGTTAATGCGGCCGTATCTTAATACCCTGGCCACAGCTTGTAATGAATCAGGGCTCAGGGGTGGGAGCTGCGAGTCAGGGACAAGGGAAGAGGACTGAGTGTGACAGTATCCTGTGGCGGTGGCTGCTGGAGTTACAGTCATCAGGCCCAGCCTAGTACTGTATGGGTGGGGAAACTTAGAAAAATTGTGTTTTCAGGTTTGTCTCAATGCACATCAGATACTTATTTGATTACAAGAGAGCACGCTTGAAACATTTATGTTTCCAAGATATTTTTTATCAAAGAATGAGAACATTGTTAGACTGATCGCTACATTCTCGTAAGGCAGTAGAGAGACAATTTGTTATCTTGTAATTTGTTACTTTGTAAAACTGATCTAGTGCCTTTTTAAAATGTGCCTGCTCAGAATGGGGCTATTGCTTGGCCTCTGGTGTTGCTGCTTGAAGCTTTCTCATGAACTGCTCTTCCAAATTACTTTACACTCAACATTGACTGCGTAGGGTTATCAAAATGTTAGCATTAAAACTCAAATTAGCAGACGCTTCACTATGGATAACCAGCGCCGTTATTTTTTTCTCACTGCAATGCATGACTACAGCAAGTTGTTGTACCACGCTGAGCTCCATTTTGTTTACATTGCTTCCTCAAGAGATCACATGAGGTGGTGCATTGCTCCCTCTGAAACGATAAACTTATCTTGTCTTAAAATCTTGTAGTGTGTGCATGTTTAAGATGAAAGAGAGAAAAAATATCTGTGGCGTTTATCCTTGTGTGTGACAATGCTGGATTTCGAAATTGGATAGAGTTCTAAAAGTCTTGTAGTGTGAGGCCAGCCTCAGTTTGCAGATGGAGCTGGACTGCTGAAGCCACACCCCTGCTCCTGCACAGTGAAGTGTTCACTATTTATTTAAAATATATAAATATTGATTCTGTTGCATGTCCAAATTGCAGTGAATTCGACACTGCACTTCCTTTGGTCCTCAGCAAGAAACATGTGACGTAGATTAATGGGCCACCAAAGAGTCGACAATACAAAAACGTACAACTTTGAGCGCCCAATTAATATCAACATTGTCGTGCATCCTTTTTTACACTGGAGAAAGAGTTCACAAGAGTTCATGAGTTTAACTTATCGTGACTCATTCTAAGCATTGGATTTAAAAAACAATATGTGAGAACATGAAATAAACTGGAGCAGGGATTAGATTATTTCTATTCATTTAACAGTATTAATTTGAAAAAACAGTCAAATCATTGATTTAATTTTTGATTCATTATTTTAAAATTCCACAAAATATGTTCATACATTTGACACAAAAAAGTTATGGGCACAAAACCGGCCATTTCAAAAAGTGTCCCCAGTGTAAATGACACCAATTGTCAAACTTCAACTAGTCCTCGCAAACGCTTCTGAGATTAAATTCAAGTTTTAAAGACCAAAAACAGAATCCCCAATGTTCAGTTAAGTATTCCCAAAAGATTCAGCATTATGTTCCAATGACCATCCATCCAAAGAAGTAAAATAAGATGCTAAAATCCATACAGCTATCTAGTGCACTACTGGAGTTGGGATTAGATGATGCACATGCAGAATACAATCAATATATATCATACTTTTCCCATGTTAGGCAGTAGTGGCATTAGGACATGAAGGCGACTATCACTGTTAGTACTATGCCCAAAGCTAATCTACTCTGGATGTCAGAACTGAAGTCGAAGTAAGTCTTTGTTTTAAAAGACACAGCAACAATTCTTTCCCACCCATGCAGAAACAACAGTTTCACATCATCTGATTTGGTGGCCCAATTGATGAAGGCATTTCCCCAATGGCATCTAAAAGAGCTGCACAGTCCCAAAGCTCTTTTGGTCTTTCCGTCTGGGTCACTAGCTCAACAATCCTTCTTCAGTATCAGCTAGGAGACAGCCACCCTGAGACCCATGTGGTGAACAGACTGCCTAACCAGAGCATATCTCATCCCTCTGGATGTTAATATTTATTGATGGCACTAGGCTGGTGTTAGAACATTAAAAAGGGGATCGGGAAGAAGGGCTCTGCGGACTTAAGCCCTGGGAGGCCACGGCGACTCAAAGTCTTATTCAGATGATGTGCCGTGAGATGCTTGTCCTTGAAGAAAGGGAATTAGTGTATGTGGAAGTCAAAGGGAAGATGGAGAGAGGGAAGGGGGAGGGGGGCTGAGAAAGACAGGAAGAGAATGTGTTTGACAGAATGAAAAATGTGTGTGTGGAGTTGTGAATGTGTGTTTGCATGCATATTTGTGCACACGCTTGTGTGAGATAGAGCAAACAGAGAAAGGAGGGAGAGGAGGGCAAAGCGAGACTTCTTCACGCAGGGAGAGATGATGCACAGAGCGCAGACTGGTACAAAAGTGTTACCACAGGACCGAGCAGACAATCCCCTCTCCAGGAAGTGCAGATCAAAGCGGATTTAAGTAGTCAAGTCTTGTTCCGTGTGGTTTCAACCAGCGGTCTCGACCCTGTAGCCATACTTTTCCTCTCTGTGTTGAGATCAGTTAGGAGGGGTGACGAAGCTCCAGAATTGAGTCAGGGCAAAATTCGATGGAGAGGTCCCGCCTTTCCTCAGAAGCAGCTCTCCACATTGTGTAGGTTGTTTGTAATGACTCTGAGGTGCTGAAGATACATTTTAATCACGTTGCTGTGTACATAAAGCTGCCTTTAACTTTTAGCCTAGCTCTAGTTGTTTGGTAAAAGAATCAAGGCATTAGTGAAATAAATGGGTTTGGCTGAGACACAACATTATGTTGTGGTTTTGAACATTACTGACTATTATGCCCCATTGCCTATACTTAATGTATACTAAAAAACTCAGAAGAAGACATTTCTTCCACTTTAAATCTTCTCTCATTTACTTTTACATACACTTGAAATTGTTTCAGGAGTTAATTGCAAACTGCTATACTTTACTTTATTGGCATTGCAACAGCATAACTTAATAAGATAATCATGAGGAAAGCATTGTAATGCCTCCTCCAGATGTTTGGATCTCTTTTACTTGAGACAGATAATTCAGTTTCGTTCAAGTCTAATAGATGGTTTGAAGACACTAGATGATTGGCTGAAGCCACCAATTACTGCACTGTCATGGGCCTTTTTTCCAAACTTGAAAACCTTTTTGTCTATTTGGAAGCATCTAATTTGTCCAACTATTCACTAAAATCAGTTTCTGCACCAATAAGCACTCAACAAATCTGAGATGATCTGGATGGAAATTTGCCCATTCTTCTTTTCGGGTCTAATAAATGGGATGTCTTTGTGACTTCTTTAAATATATTTAATTTAATTTTTAAATAAAAAAAGCTGAAGTAAGTGAATAAGAAGAGAAAACATTGGTGTTGTGTACCTTGCCTGGTTGAAGTGTGTTGCATTTTATTGGCTACCAACTACAGATCTGCAAGTTGCTATCACATTGCATTCATGTCTATGTGGCCCACTGTTGGTTAAGAAATCTAAACATATGCCTCTTTTGTGGTTATTTTTAAGGTGTCGACTTCAGCCCCAGAAAGAAGACCCTCCTCTGTGAATGTAAGAAGTTAAACCAGTTATACTTGCTTACTTACATGACTTCATTGTGGCAATGCTGAAAGTATCTTAATGTGAAGTGACATCTTTGTCCACTAATCTCTAGGGAATAAGCAAATACTTCACACACCAAAGGTTAAATGGACCTAGAAATTTCTTTTTAGGGTAGTTTTTGCCTGTAACTCAGGATACACTGATCTCGGTATCAGCTGATATTCGCCCAGTTCACTGCTATTGGCCTATCAGCAGATAAGATGACTTTTACTGATAGCAGTAGCCAGTGTTTATCTCTTGTGTCACATCAATTTTGTACATTCATGAGCAGGCTTGTAACATCCCTTCCATCAGTTTGTAAGTCTATGTAAGTACTGAACAGTTCTCCTTATTGAGTAGGTAGGTGTATAACAGGATAGAAAAGCCTTTTAGAGCATTTTTTAAAAATAATCTTTTTCATGTGAAAGGTTGTTTCATTAATTTGTATGAAAAAAAATATTACAAAAAAGCGTTGGCATCAACTATTGACCAAATTTTAATTTTAAACTTTGGTAGTGGCCAAGAACTTTTGGTGCAACATTCATATGCAGTCACTGATATTATCCATTTCCATCTCTGACATTTTAACTACATGTTATTTGGACATTATAAGTACATGCAGTAGAGACAACAGACCTGTAATTTCTTTCACACTACCCAAAGGAGACCAGCTTTGAATAGTGGAGACTGTATATCTGTAAGTATAAGATAGATATGTAAGAAGTGTGCATTTGAAATAAGAGGTAGCAGATGATTAAACATCTGCTAAAGACTCTGTTCTATACAGCACAAGCTGGCAGGACAGCACAGAGATAGAGCAGAGTTTGAAGGCTGAGGCTGCAACAGAAACACAGATAGTGAACAACAGAGATGTCTGAATAGGCTGATAGAGACAGTATAATGTCGAGAGAGGGGGAGCCTGCAGAATGCATATCCACAGTGAAAGTAAAGATATGTTAAAGAAAGGGGGGCGTGGGTAATATATTATTTGTCTTGATGTTGTGATCACACACAGTGATAGCATGTGGGTATGAGTGGCCACCAGCACCATAGGAAGAAAGATGCCAGTCTCATGTCACTGCTCTACGAAAAACCCCAGGAGTAAGGCAACCCCCCCTGAGATCATCCTTTCCATGTCTTCAACAGTATATTCAAGAAAACCTTGATGACAGCTGGTTTGAAAATCATTTTGGAAGTCAAATCCTATTGTTTGTTGCATGTCCTCATAAAACACAACATGATCTGGTAACAAGGGAGTGTGTGCAGGCATTTTTGATTTCTAGCCATGCTAATGTCGTGTTTTCAAGAATTGATTGCAAAGTCAGTCCGTTGGTTTGTCAGTCCACCACTTAGGGCAAGTGTCATTGCAAGTTTATGACCGACACAGTTGTCATTCTACATCCAGCACCCATGTTGTGTAAATAGCAAATGGACTTGCACCAATTTGTGTAGGTCTTGAAATAAGGTGTGGTCAGGCCAGAGACCAACACAAATCTGTCTAAAGTCAAAGGTGCAGTATTTTTCCTGCTATTTAAAAGACATATTATTCAGATAGTAAGATCAACCTACATGGGCGGTTTACAATGTGTACACACGCTGCTTTAATGACTGGAGAGGCTGCTTTCAGTCATTTCAAATGTCCATGCACACACTTATGTCACTGCAGTAAATATCATGAGATATTTAAGTAGCAACATTAAAAGCTGTAGCTATTAACTTGACGGGACAGAGGAAACTGAATTAAACAGTGGACAGGAAGTCAGCTGCCTTACAAGCAATTTCACCACTAACCTGGACTGTGTGTGCAATCTTTTGGTTGTGTGGAAGACAGAACATTAGCATTAACATGTGCCTTGTGAATAAATGCACACATGGGTCTTTCTGACTGGAGAGATGCAGCAGTTAATGTGAGAGCATGTCTTTTAAATCAAGGGTTTGCTGGATTATTCTTGTGTATTTTCACAAATTCCAGGTGATGAGGATTAAATTATCATTTGTAAAATTAATAATAGTTGATAATAGTTAAGCCAAATTCAACTGTTTTGGACAGTGTTCCTATAGCTCAATAAGCTTTTAATGCCTTCAAGGAGTAATCTTATGACTATTTTTTAAACAGCTGATATGTTAAGAATCAAAATATCGGGATATCTCATAGACTACAATATTTTCTGAGGCATCAGATACATCCATGTACCAGATGGGACATAAACAGGAACCATTCAAACCAGTCATTAAGTAACATTGTGGTAAGATTGTTTTTCTCTAAAACAATTGTGTAATTTATTTTATTAGATATAGACCACACTGAGTGGCAGCTTTTTCATTTTTTTTTACACCAGATGGTAAACACTTGTCACCACCCCTAGGATGAGGGCCACACCCCTCTACTGGTGTCTTCAAACCCTGCATGTGTCAACTTATTCCTGGAGCACTCCATCTATAAGAAACCATGCCTGGATCTTCCTTAACTCCTACTGTGAGCTCCTCCATGCCCAGGAGAGAGATGGCAGAATTTCCCTCAATGTGACAGGCTCATTCTCTATTGCTGTCCCCAGGTGGGACACTCCACCTCCCCTTATCATGGGAGAAGATCCCATCAAACAGAGGGAGACGGGGACACATTCCACACCTCTTTCATGCTAGTTGCTGGCAAAGATGCTTCAGTCTAAGACTCTACACTGACCAGTTGTAGGTTCATAGAAAGGATGATGACACATTTCTTCATCAAGCCACTTCTGCCACCTGCCACCCAACATTAAGCCAAGATCGAGAGAATTCATTACAAGTCAACCCCTCACCCTATTTCCTTTGCCCCCACCAAAACCCAGCTCAAACTGCTTGCATCCTGTAATCCGACAGATTAATGGCAGAGCATGAAATGTGGCGTTTACGTCGACAAAAGTTAAATGTTGTAGGGAGGGAGGGGCGTTCTGGCTTTGGCTTGTGGATTACGCCCTGCGAAACCCCCTTAATGCCAGTATAATTTGATGGAGCTGCCAATTTGCTGTATGCGCACTCTCTCTGCCCCAATTCTTATTCCTCCTCCCCCCCAACCAAGCCGACTTTGCTGCAGCACTTCTGAGGATGATGTGAAGTTTGGAGAGGCGGAGATACATGTTGGGAGGAGGGACGAGCAGCCTGGGATCCCTGCCTCCCCGAAGCTTAAGATCACAGTGCTAATGCATTGCAGAATTTATGTCACGTCTGGCTTTGCATAATATACTCTCTGAGTCAAAGGTACTACAGGTGCATAAAAAGAAAGGAAAATTTGAAAAAAGTTTGTTAATTTTGGGTAACCTTAAAGGTGTTTGTGTCACATTTTGACATCTTTAAATTTGACACATCACTATAATTACCATAAACAAACAATACCATCTTGAGAACCTCTAAAACCTGATAAACACATTTGGGTCAAAAATGTAGCCTTTTTTGTTTCAGTGTCATAATTACTCAAACCAAAATGCACAAAGTTTATCAGCTGGGAAATATATGCCAGCGATAAGTGCGATATATAATCAAAATAAACTCACATATTGTCATAAATTTAAATACTCTTACTTCTATTTTCCTTACAAAACAGACAAATAAAACCATACACCTTCTGAATTCAAGTTCCCCCTTTTACAGGGCTAAGACAAGCTTTATTACCTCCCTTACTCATCATAAAACACACTTCATTAAAACTAAATACAACTCACACACACGATCTCGGTTTGTTTTTTCACTATCACCTCTGCTTTGGTTGAAATAAAAATCCTCAATTAGGTAATTGACTCTGTGAACCTAACCTGCTCACTGGCAGGTTTTCTCCAACAAACTCTTGAGTTTCTCAGTAGCCCCTTTTAGTTAGAAAATGCGCCACATTTGCAGCCAGGTAAAGGCTGCAATCTGCCGCCTTGTCTATGTGAAACGGAGGTGTAATATTCCTCCTTTGCAAAAAAGCCACCACTGGGGTAGGCATAAACATGTGACGTGACGTGAAGCACGAAGTTGGGCGTGAACAGTGACGAGTGATCTGGTTATTGACGATTCTCTCGGCTGTGATGGTTAGCATCTCCCGGATCTCAGCGGCTTTCCAGTTGCTCATCTTGACGTCCGTGGATGAAGTGATGAACTGACTGCTGTGATCAGCTGTTTCCTGCTTTTAAAACTCCCGGCTGTGGGTCGCACAACAGTGCACGTCATCGACACCTCCGCCCATGTCACGCAATTGCCGGCACATCGACACCTTGGATTTACATAGCAATGGAGGCGGCAAAAAGTGTACCCTCTGAGGCGTCATATTGGCGGACCAAAACAGACCCCCAATATGTCGCATTCTGTCTAAATTTGCGGACCTAGCCGCAAAAAGGACAGCCAAATTGGCGGGTTGCTGTCCAGTATAAAAACGGCTTCTGACTCCTCCCATCGTGTTGAGCCAGAACCAGCTATCTGACACACCATTTCATTTCCTCATTCATTCAGCCAATATAGAAGCACATATTGGCATGCTTTCAGGTGCAGAAGTTTACGTTACATGCGTTAGATACTCGTCCCTTATGTGAGGGATATCTTGAAAATGATGCTTTAATGATCAATCTGTCAATGATGAAGACAGAGGCTGTGACAATATGGATTCATCGGTTTTATCTTTGATAATCAGTCAATGATTCATCCTCAGCTCAGAACTGTTGCCCTTCTTTGTAACACTGTAAACAATGTCATGTCAACTTTTCAGTGAGTCAACTCCTACATCACGCTGCTACTTTTGTATTGTTTGTACACTGTTTGTTCCCTTTTGCTGTTGTGCCTAATTGAATTTCTCCTATGGAGAAACAATAAAGGCACATCTAAACTTATCGTATCTTATCTTATTATGCCAGCTGTTCCCCTGCATTGAAACATTTACCATATTTCTGTAGTCATCACATTAAAGTAATCATCACGGTTTTAGATGATGTGAATATTTCTGAGTGAATAAGGTAATTGTGGTGCAAAATTAAGACTAAATGTAGTTTAAAAGTGAGTTTTTGAACATAGGCTACATATAGCCTATGCAGTGAGTTTGAACCGAATCATATTTTAAACTGTAAATCACTTAAAACATTATTCCTGGGTCGGACTATGACAATTGGTCCATAAATAAGATCTGTTTAGTCCATATTTTCATCTTCAGTTGCTGCCACCTGCATTTTGTTGCCGTCAGGTTACAGCTGAATAAATATGGGCTATTTAAATATCTAATGTAGGCTAATATACAGTAAGATTCCACCACTTTATCATCCATGAAGGAAATTCAAGTCTGGTTAATGATGACTGTGGATTATACTGAATAAAATGTAATAGTGTTAACTTATCGACTCCTTTCTGCACTCCTGTATTTTAAGATAAATGTCATGGTCTGCATTTACATGTATTCATAATTCTAGCTCTGTTGGATTAAAATGGAGGCTCTGCTCTTTATTTACCTGTTGCATTGGTGAATCATATATCTGAGCTCCATTGATGGTGGCTTTTTTTCATTCCTAATGTACGTGCTTAGCTCTGGCTAAACATAGTCAGTCTTGATTGAACTATTTCTGATCTGCTGTTCTGGTACTGAAAACTCTGAGTTTCCCATCTCAGGCTGAATCAACTCAGAGTTAGAATTTAAGCCCAGAGTTTGTTAAGCTTCCTTTCTGAAACAGGCCCCTTCTCTCTGGCTCACCACATCCCACCTCCCTGAAATAATACTCATAATTCACTGGGAGGAGGAGGAGGGAAGTGGGAGGATGGAGGAGTTTGCTCTTTAGCATCATTCAAAGGACATTTCCAAACTATCGCTCAAAATGACAGAGGGAAGCACGGCGGTGTGCGAGGAAAAGGGGAGAGGGGGTGGACAGTGAGGTGGAGTGGGGGGGAGTGGGGAAGGGTGGATGCTCAGAACAATCACACTCATTCACACCTCCGTCACCAATCCCTTCATCTCCACATCCCTCCCACCCCTCCCCCCAAGTTCGCCAATTAATTGCAGTGAAAACATGTCTGATTGAATCTTTTCAAGCAAATCCTCAGGCTTGGGCTTTTGTTGGTCCACTCCTTGTCAACATCCATTAAAACAGGCCTTTAATGCTCCCGCCCAGGCCATCTTCTCTGCAAAATATGGAGTGAGCGGACAGGAGGTAGGGGGGAACTGGGGAGGGAGAAGGGAAACAGTCAGGGGGAAGGAGGGGTGGAGGACAAAAACCTCCGGCGCAGACTGATCCCACTGTCTTCAACTTTAATCAACTGTATGCTAGACCGCTCTTCATCCTCTCTCCCTCTCTCTCTCTCTTTCTCTCTCTCTCTTTCTCTCTCTGTCTTTCTCTCTCTCTCCCTCTGTCTGCCCAATAATGTGCTGTTTGTAATGCAGGAGGCGAGCTCCACATCAATCATTCGCCCCAGTTTTCACCCCCACCACCACCACCTCGTCCTCCGCTGCAATAAATATGGAAATGAGCAGGAGCCAGTCATTGGTAATTTCAAGCTCTGCTCACTAGTGTTAAAAAAGGACACAAATGTATTAATTGCCAGCGGCCGGAGGAATCCCATTTTCTGTGGGCATTGATTACAAAATTGGTGTGAGCAGTTTTTTTTTTTTTTTTTTTTTGTTTTAAGTTATGGCTGGTTGTATGGTGTATGTGTGTTCAAGTGGTAGATGGGGAATGACAAAGATAGGGACGGTGATGTCACATGCACATAACCCTGGTGTTTATCATGAGAGGTGGGAGATACATCTGATTGTGGTGTAGGTCAGCTTCCTGTACACATACAGCGTGGCAGAAATATGGGTATTTGCCGTTGTTTATCTTTAGATTATATTCAGACAACTGGACAGGCACACACACGCTCAAGACATGCAACTCCAAAACCACCCCTAGCCTCATGAAACAGGTAGTGTGCATGCTTGCTGCACAGCTGGCTGTACTAATGTGAGATTATGTTGCGTGGAGACCCAATTATTCACAATTGATCCCAAACACCTCCTAGTACAGCTCTGAGAACACCCGTGTGTGTTCGTGTGTGTGTTGTTGTTGTTGTGTTTGTTGTTGTTGCTGCTGCACAGCACTTACATCAATAAGGGAGAACCCACATGGACATTCTTGCAAATTCAGCGGGGAGACACCAGGGGGACAATTCTGTCAAGGTTAAGGGTCATTTGAGTTATGGTAAAGCTGGGCCTTATCTCTTCAGTTTTCAGCATCATGCCATCTGACAGGATTGAAACTTTTCTCACTTCTTTGAAGAGTTCCAGGTTGGTGCTGCTTCCTGAAACATAAACACACAAAGCTAAGGTGATAGTTATAGTAATATATGAAGCCCATGTCAAAGAACATGTGTTTCTATTTGGGTTGAAAATGTATTTGACAATGATATTTAAATGACATCCAGAAAGAGAGAAGAAAAATCAAAAAAGGGATTAAGGAAAACCAAGGGAAAGTAGGGTGAGTATGTGAGTGTGTGTATGGACAGAAGGAGACATGTGGACCTTAAACTTAACTTTATTTGGTAATTCTTCAATGTGATTTGATGTACTTGTCTGTAATTAGTATATACAGTACACTTAATACTGGAGTCGATGCTTACTACTACTTTTCTATGCGAAGAAACAGATGCAGCTCTACTCCAAGCTCCCTCCAGATGTCTGAGCTCCTTAGCCTATCTCTAGGGGTGAGCCCAGCCATCTCTTGGAGGCAAGCTCTTTGTGGCTATTGTGTCCACAATCTCATTGTTTTGTTCACTGACTAAAGTTCATGAGGGTTGGAACTGGGCCTGCACGATATGAGGAAAATCTGCGATGTGCGATAACACTGTTCAATATTGTGATGACGATATAACTTGCGATAAATAAACAAATATTGAAGTTTGCATATTATTAACTATACAGTTAATAATAGTGTTTCCGCATTAATATGTACACTGCTAACCTAGACCCGAAACATTGAATAGCCAATGCCCACTGAATAAAGAATGAAATAAATTATTTTGAACATGCTTTTATTGAACAAACTGCACATGAATACCCAACCAATTAAGCAGAACATTAATTTAAATAAGACATTATAACTATATGAAACTATATGAAATTAAAGTTTAATTTCCC
Organism: Pagrus major; assembly: GCF_040436345.1. Taxonomy (NCBI): domain Eukaryota; kingdom Metazoa; phylum Chordata; class Actinopteri; order Spariformes; family Sparidae; genus Pagrus; species Pagrus major. The sequence continues at coordinate 32,791,229 of NC_133216.1, forward strand.
CTGCTCCCTTTAAACTATTTTCTTGTAAACTCAACCAAAACATCTCTTACCATGCAGAGTTGAAATAAATAAAAAAATCCAGGTGGAAACAACTTAAATAATTAAATAAATAACCTAACCTAACAAGGTGCAGAGATCTATAGTATGAGGGACAAAACTGAAATAGAGTAGGGCCAGCCCACTAAATCAAGAGAAAATGAAATCAGGAAAAAATATCTACCCTTTAGGTCAAGTTACAACCAAAGTTATTCCCTTAACACAAGTTCTTGGCCAAGAAAACCAGCATGTTAATTTGTTAGGTTTCAGACATGTACGTTGACATGTTACCACATTCCCTGATGTGCTGAAGATGTGCTGATGTGCTTACAGTATTATGAATAAAAGTGCCGTGCGGAAACCCCCACATATTGCCTGCCGTCTCTTGAGTAACCGGAGCTACCCGCTCTAAAGTGGACCATCGCCTTCCCTTTCACCAGCCCACGTTACAACATCGTCTCTCCTGAATCCAAAATAAGTTCATATTGCAGAAGTGCTGTTTCTTTTCACCACAAGGTCTTCGTCAACCATTTTCATCGCTTTTCTCTCCTCCCTCAGCCATCATAACCTGGCAATCACCACCAAACTGATGTCAATTCATTTTGTCAGGGTTGCTAATGGCTAGCTGGGGCTTCATCTGATTGGCCCTTGTATCCAAGGCTCCGTCTGATAGGCTAAATGTTAGCATGCTCACGGTGCATGCATGGCGCATGTAAACAAAATGATTTTTCTCATTCATAGCTGTCAGGCAGTCTTTTGCGAAGTGTTTATCGCACATGTTCATATCGCGATGACGATGAAAATTTGATTTAATCGGGCAACCCTAGATGGAACATTCAACATCAACTGATAAAGTGAAAGATTTTCCTTCTGGCTGAACTCCATAGTTCAGCACACCACATTCACCAAAACAGTCAGGTACAACGCCTGCTTTATAGTTGAAGCCGCATCAAAAAAGCCATTACTTACTTTGCTACTTTTGTATGTCGTGCCCATTTGATTTTTATATTGGAATTACCAACTTTTGTTGTTGTTTGTGGATTGGCACCTTTTACTCCTATACTCCCTGGTGCCAACACTAGCATAGCCTAATGCTCTTCCCCAAGCGTTAATGCTGCACCTTCACCAGGCTAGGTTAGCTAGGGTTGTCTTTAGCCTGTTTGCTATTGCTAGCTGTCCTCTGAACCAGCTAATCATCATCATGGGTACTGTATAAGAAGACATGGCATGCCAGCATACTTACTGCAGCAAGACAGCATCATAATGCCACACCTGAAATGGGATCTTCAGAAGGGTGAGCCAATCCTGTGCTTTTTCAACTGTGTCTTCTTCCCAATCCAAACATCTCTCTGCGTAAGTCTCCTCCTGCTGCCGCAACAGAGGCCACCGAGTGCTTAGCCTCTGTTGCACACAATGATGCCACTCTTCCCTGCTCCAGTTCTGTCACCAGCAGAGGGGAGCCAATGTCCTGGCTCTGGGCCTTACCTCCTGGGCTGGTTGGTGGTTTGCTCTTTTAAACTGATCGAACTAACATGGCGGCACGCACAATCGCAGTAGCTTCTTGAGTGTCATTGTGTGCAAGTGTCCTATACGTGAGTGTTTGTCCACGTCTGCTAACCGAGACATCGGAAGTGGAAGAGCTACAGCTACACAGGCTGCTGCGTCAACCAACGGAGACATGGCTGACCGGACACTGCAGTTCAGCAAGACAGATTTACTATCCACAGAGCAGACATAATTTCAGCAGTGTATGGTAAGACTTGAGGGGCTCACCTGTGTATTTGTTAGTTCATGGTTTTGAAGTGCCGACCATACTGTCTGCTGAGAGAGTTTACTGGCATTATCATTGTGACTGTGTATGTACCCAAGTGCTAATGCTAATGCTATTTTAAATGAACTGCACAACACCATCAGCAAGCAGCAAACAGCCCACCCTGATGCATATTTCATTGTATTGGGGGATTTCAATCATACCAACTTCAAAGGACAGTCCTGCCAAAGTTTTACCAGTATAAAAACTTTGTAACCAGGGCAAAAACACGATAGACAAGGCCAACACTAGTTCAAAGATGGTATACAGGGCAACCCCGTGCCTCCACCTTGGTTCCTCAGACCACACCAGGTTTAAGACCAAGGGAGAAACTGGTTTAACCAGTACAGAAACAAATTAGTGTGACCTGAAGGGAGCACCTCAATAATACACAACTGCTTTGAGACCACAGAGTGGAGTATCTTCAAGGAGGCAGCAATAAGTGTGTTGTTGATGTATTGATGATGTTACAGTCACAAAGTTGATAATCGTGCGCTCCAACCAGAAACCATGGATGACGTGGGAGTTCAACTTCCCTAATGAGAGCCTGAGACACTGCCTTCAGAGTGAGAGATAGCACAGCACTCAGAACAGCAAGGAATGATCTGTCTCATTGCATCGAGAGAGCGAAACACCAGTACACCCTAAAGATCAACAGCCACTTCTCAGAGAAGAGACACACAGTACCTGCGGCAGGGAATCCAGAACAGACTATAAAGTCCCACCTCAGGTCTGTGACAATGACCCTTCCCTCCCTGACCAGCTTAATTACTTCCATGCACATTTTAAAGCCTTAAACAGCACACCTGCCCTAAAAGCCCAACCACACCCCAGCCAGTGTAAAGAGAGTCCTGTCCAGAATCAACCCTCACAAGGTCTGGACAACATATATAGATGCACACTGAAGGGCTGTGTGGAGCAGTTGAAAGATGGCCTCATAGATGTGTTAAACACCTCTCGGAGGCAGGCTGTTGTTCCTATGAGCCTAAAATCTGCCACTACAAGGCCTGCGCAAAAGAAGTCTCCTGTATCATGCCTAAATATCTACCGCCCCTTTGCACCAAACCCAACGATAATGAATTGCTTTGAGATGTTGGTCATGCAACATATCACATCCATCCTACCCTCAAACATGGACCCCCACCAATTTGCATATTCAGTCAACTGGTCCACTGAAGACACAATATCCTCTGCCCTGTCTCTGGCCCTAACACACCTGGAAAACGCTGACACTTGTGTCAGAACACTCTTCATAGACTTTAGCTCAGCTTTTAACACCATCATACAAGGATGTGTGCTCAGTCCACTCAAGTTCACCCTGCTCAGTCATGACTGCACTACCCGATCCAGCTCAAACCACATCATCAAGTTTGTGGATGACACAACAGATGTGGGTCTTGTCCCAATCAGTGATGAGATGCACTACAAAGAGGAGGTGGAGTAACAATGCTTTTTACAAAATGATGCAAAGACAACAACCTATCCTCGAAGATAGGAAAGACTAAGGAGATGGTCATCGACTTAGGAGGAAGTCAAAGTGTGCACCCCCTGCTGACCATCGGAAGGAACTGTGGTCAAGAGAGTCAGCAGCACGAAGTTCCTGGAAGTGCACAATGCAGATGACCTGGCCTGGTCCACCGATGTCACAGCTCTCACCAAGAATTCCCATCAACTTGTATAAAGACTGCACGATGTCAGATTGCCGGTCCCTGCCATAGCTAACGTCTACCAAACCCAAATAAATGTTTTTTACATAAATGTTTTAACATTTCAGATATTTTATATACATCTAGGGACTTTTTATTTATTCTTTATTTTAGTAACTCTTTTTCTTTTCTGTTGAGTGCTGTTGCTGAGGAAAACAATATTTTGCTCACATGTATGCCAAGTATGTATTACGAAGGTCACATATAAAGAACTTAATTAAGTACATCACATAACCTCGATTTCCCATTCCACACTGAGACCTGGCTTAAGCAGTGCACAGCTACGTTTTCCAGCTAATTTTCTAGTATGGCCAGTTGTGATCCACACTTTACCAATATTTATGACCAAGTTAGTTGGTTTAGTGATTGGTGTTCATCTGGCCTTGACTTTTCTGCTCCATATTCCAACACAACCCCTTGGATTAATTACAACATCAGACAACAAAGAGAGGAATATAGCAAGGCTAAAAGCTAAAATCTAAACTTCACCACCCCCTTATGATCGAGCAAAGCGCAAGTTGCCTTTTTGTTGGTAAGATGAATGGTGTGACGTCCAATTTTCCCCTGACTTTTTTTCCTCTGCCCATTAAGCTGTCCTATTCTACTGCCTGAACAGTCTCCTATCTTGCTGTAGATCATTTCAAACACTAGCTCAAATGTGTCCCTCCTTCAGTCCCTCTGAAACAGTTCCAACAAAATTCCTAAATCCATTCCGTCTGTCTTAAGTATTAGCATGCTCTCTATTATCAGCTACTGTCTCACATCTGGAGCCCTCCTGATTCTTTTAAAATTGCCAGTGTTCAGCCACTTCTTAAAAAATTCTATCTCGACCCAGCCCAGTTCGAAAATTATCTACCAATCAAACTTCCGTCACAAACAAAATACAAAGACTGCATTACTAAAAGTGACCAAAGACATTCTGTTGCATGCAGAGAGAGGTGAATATTCTATTCTTGACTAATAGATAATATATCCACAATCATGTGTCATGTTTGGTCCTGATAACTTTGCCATTGCAGTTTTCGGTTTATTGGTGCATTTCACCCAAATATCAAAACTACTGATTCGTAAAATCTTGATGTCATCTTTGACACAACTTTTGAGCATCGATTTACTAAGCTCATTTAGTTTGGTCTCTCTCTATTGTGCTGTGTATTAAATAGTAATTTTTAAAGACTTTTTTTATTCATAATTTTCATTTGTGTGTATGTGCATGTGTGTGAAGCACTTTGTAACTGTGTGTTGTTGTTGTTTTTAAAATCTATATATATAAAGCTTTACTTATTTAGTTAATTAGCAAATGTCTCTGACATCAGATGTGGGTGGCCTCTTTGATCTTTCTCTGACTGTCCACTGACTCAGTTGATAACCTGAAAACAAATGGATGCTGTGCAGTGTTGTTAAAAGTACCTAAAAGTCATACTTGAATAAAAGTAAAGATATCATGTCAAAATATTACTTTGGTAAAAGTGAAAGTCAACCATAAATGTATTACTTGAATAAAAGTCTTCAAGTATTTGAAAAGTAAAAAGTAAAGAAAAAGTAAAAAGTATACATATGTTTACATGTATGTATTTACTGTATACTATGGTTCAACTGATTATCAGCCTGGTTGGTTATTATTATTATTATTATTATTATTATTATCATCATCATCATCATCATCATCATCATCATTATTATTATTATTATTATTGTCATTTCTGATAAATTAGTTTACAAAATGTAGTGAACTGGAAGAATAAAGTAACAGAAAATGGAAATACTCAAAATTGTACTTTGACCTTGAGTAAATGTACTTACATTCCATCCCTGATGTCTGGTTTTGGTCTGTTGTCCACAGACAGCTGAGGTTGTTTAATGGATTTATTGAGATTTTTTATGTACTTTTGCATGGCAGAGGTTTTGAGATTTTGCAGCTGATCACAGCAAGACGTGCAAAAAAACATTGTTTTCCTTTGGTTTTCCTGGCGTGTGCTCCTCTCTAGGCTGCGGGTTGCATTTTTCTAGCAGTTTTTAAAAGTACTGAGTTTGAAAGAAAGATTCAAGTAAAATATATTAAAAAGTATTTGTTGCTGTTGGCTTCTGTGTTTGAGACTAGTCATTTGCCTGATCGGTATTGTGCATGTGCAGTTTTCAACAGAGATGAGAATGTGGCGAGATGTGTCAATCCTTAGCAACTTCCATTATCAGCACCCAGAAAAAAAAGGATGTGTCTAATTGAGAGTATTACTGAGTAAGTCTCTTTAAAACAAGTTTAACTTCTTCTGAATGCATTCTGATGGAGGTATATGATTTGCTACTCTCTACTGTTCCCTGTTTTTCCAGTGCAAAACTCACCTCCTGGCAATGTGAATAGTCAATCACCTATTTTTAACAGGTTTAACTGTGTTTAAAAAACCTGTGTTCATGCTAAATTTTAGTGAAAGGGATATTATGTAGAAAAAAAAGGAATTAAAGTTCACCCACACACAAACAGGACTGCAATCTGTCAGCCATTGAGCTCTGGTGTGTGTTTGTGTGTGTTTTTGTGTGTGGTTGCTTAAAATGAATGTGCATGCAATCTGTGTGCTTATGTATAGATATATTTATGCGTAATGTGCTTTTGAATGTATTACTATGGAGTTTATTTTTGTTTATGCCTGCCTTTTAGCCTGTCTCTGCTTACAGTGTTTGTCCTGACAGAAACCCCAAGTAGTGCAAATGAATCTTGCTTTACTGCTATTAATGCAGGCCAACCTCATTCACAAGTCGAACACATACTGTACACACACACACGCACACACACACATACACGCACACACCACAATAATAATAAAAATAATAAATCGACATGGGTCCGAGATGGTGTCCAAGGAATCTCATTTCTCCATAAATTATGGCCGTGAACTCGCTGCCACGCAGCATAATTAATTCTCGTGCTGTTACACAAAAGGAAATGCCGAGTGACAAATGGGCACAGGACTTGAAAGCTGCCAGGTCTGCAAAAACATTTTCCACTCCAATTTGTAAGCAATTTTACTGTAAATCGTCAACCAGAACTGGCTACTTCAGGAAACAGGACAACATAGTAAGTGGGGTGATGAGGGAGAGAGAGATGCTTACAGATGTTCAAATTTGAAAGGGCCAAATTGTAAATATAACCCTGTTCAGAATTAAATACATAAGGCATTATAAAATCAATGACATTATGAATAAATGAAGACCAAACTTATAACTAATATATAATAATAATTAATAGTAATAATAATTAATAATTAATCCTGGACTACACGAATACGATATATTCCTAAACGCACATTTTTCTGTCCAATTGGGCCTCTCAACCACACGAACACGGCGATTTCACCCACATAAACGGAGATATTTTTAAACGGATAAAAAAGTGGAGAAATATAATATAATATAATATAATAACAAATATCCGATTGAGTGGATCCGTGTAGCGATGTTAAACGGAGCTGGTGTTGACGCAATGACGTCAAGCGCCTAGCGACAAGCCGTTCGCACATGCGCATTGAAGCAAAACGGTTGTCAACAACAATTGCCGACATGTACCGGGCTATCTATGTGTGCTTTGCACTTTTAGGTCTCATCTCAGCTCTACACATGAACGTAAGGTTTCTTCGCCATAACTTCGTACCCTAACTGCCGCCGTTTGACTGCTTCTTCTGGACCGTTTGACTGTGCATGCTCATAACATTCTTCTTCTGTGGTATTTTACATTTTGCTAATCGCCACCTATCGGCCGGGCATGGCATTGCAGGCTTCAGAGGCGATTGTTTTCAGTTTTGCCTCTTCGTATGGACAGAGATATTTCTGTGGTGTGGACAGAAAATATCCGCTTAAAAAAATATCCATATAAGTGTAGTCCAGGCCTTAAGTTGCAGCATTAAAAACAAGACTGTTCAAATTAGGGTCTTACTAATAACTTGTTTTAACTCCTGTGCACGCTTTCGTGAGCTCTGTGACCATCTCAGCCCATGCTCTGACTGCACGTTGTTTTTCATTAATTTGTGTATTTGACCTCACATCTATGTGCATGGAACGTGATAGTCTGCCCTGGAAGACTGAAAGCTTTTAGTAAGTCAGGTGATATAGCATAAAGAAATCATGCTGGATTAATAGACCTTGCAAATGACTTTCAAGTGGGTGACTGCTGTATGTGTCCAATGTGAGTTTTGTTATCAGGTAATTAAAAGAATATTTTTTTAGGTATAAGTTGCAGTTTGGTTAGGTTTAGACAATTAAAATGCCTGGTTAGGTTTAACAGTGAACATTCACTTTTGGTTTTGCACGGGCCAAAAAAAAAATCTCTATATCATCTAAGTGAACAGTAGTTACTGAATGCAACTCCAGTTCTATGAATACACGTTTAGCCTTTTAGCCACAACAAAGCACATATTTTTAATATGCTAAAACATTTATGATGATATTAATGGTATTGCAAAATCCATGTTGTAGCAGAGCGTGACACCAGTGATGGTGATGACTCCCACCCTTCAAGAGATCCTTGAACATATAGTCATTAAATGTTTACAAAAAATATTAGGCTGATGGGTGAGGTGGAGCACAAGCGGACACATACACGACAGCTTACACCTTACACCTTACACAGATCATGATCAGGATATTTTTTACAACTCTAGACAGGTGTTATAGTGTCAGCTATCTTCTGTGTCAATGATCTGGCGATAAAAATTAACATACACTGTTGATGTTTCAAAGTAATCTACCAGAAATTTGCACTTGGCATTTCAGTGTGTTAGTGGATTATGTTGAATTTTGTTGCAGCAAAAACCAGATTAATTTTTTGTGCAGCAACTCTTTATTTTTTTTCTTGTCTCCTGTTTTTCTGTTTGAGTTCTCTGTGACCACCACTAACCCCTGGTTTCCATTGGGTGCGTGTCTATGACGTTTATGTGTGCAACGCTATTTTGCTCCGTCCTCCACGCAACTGCATATCCCACGAGAGCGTTACAGAAGTGGAGCGTGCTGCTGGCTGATACAGTAGACCTCCTGAGATTTTGCTTATTTTGTCACATTCTCCTTGATTTTTGTGCTTCTACCGTGGGTGAGTAGGCTACATACTTAAATCCTTCTATGACGTAATGTTTCACTTTGATGTAGTGAAGTGAAACATGATCCTGAAATTGTACAGGGTGTTTTATTTTGAAAATTGACCGGATGCACTATGCTGTTCCTATGTGTGACCTCCTGCCCGGCACGATCTGCTCTGTTCAGCTTGGCGCGACTGCGGTCCGCCTCCGACAGAGCAGAGCGGAGAGCCGCTTCTGGGACGCTGCTGAGATGTGCCATGGCACAGCTGGTGGAAACATGACCATTGACTAGAACGGCCGCGATCAGCTCCGGCGACCGTATCACCGCTGTGACGGTCCCAGTGGATCTAGGGGTAACCCTTGTGTGACAGATTTCACAAAACAATATCAATGCAGCGATGGATTGCTACAGCTGCTCCAACTTTCCTGATGGTGCCACTTTTACACAGCTTCACCACATTGGTGCAGGTAGTCCTCTCAACATCTAATCAGAACCAAAAACATTGCTGGGCTGTACCTAACAGTGTAATGAAAGCACCTCCTAATGCTGGGAGAAAGCTCACTTTGACTCTGCATTGATCAACACTCTGGACTGATTGGGGCCAATGCAAATAACTGGGAAGTGATGGACAGCGACTGGACTGCCTCAGGCCAGCCTGGAGGAATTAGCCTGCATACCTCTCACCACACACAGACCCTTTATCAATGTCTGCGGACCAGGGGCCAATTTGAATGTGACTGAGGCACTCAGTGGATGTGACATTGACGAAGGAGGCCCATTGGAAGCTATGGTTCAATGACTCATTATGGTGGAGGCTACAGGCTGTGTTTTCTGCATTTGATACAACACTGGCCTTTAAAAGCACTAATTGGAGTGTAAATGTGTCCTTTCTCTTGCATCTGTTTTGTTTGTTCTTATCTTGTTACTGAAATGAGCTTTTGTCAGATCAGCCATTAATCTCAGTTTGAAGTTACAGTACATTGTGATAAAAAGGCAATGAGTTAAGATGAACAAAAACATTCAATGTATCTAAAAACGTTTCTGTCCAGACCAGGATTTGTCGTGGTGTATTAATGGTTGTTGTCCAAATGACAACAATAAAGAGGTCTAACTCTAAAATAACCCTCTGTAATTATAACACTGTATATTAGTATATGGGTTAATGCCCCATCCTTACTTCAAACCAAAGCTTGACATATCGAAGGCTAAGGCCAGAGATTTATACTTGATTTTTAACCACCCATTCCAACCTCGACAACTGGCTGCATCCTGAGAGAGTTGTTCACATTTTTGCCTATAGACTAGGATACTGTTGGATAGCACACCAGAGAACTCAGTCTGTATAGAAATTAAGCATTTGCATGATGCTGCCAATATCCTTACTGACCCCTGACCTGTGTCACATCCTCATACTGGCCCTGCTGTTTATGTGTGTATTGTATCTTGCAGACGTGTAGCATTAATTTCTGAGGACGTGCACAATCGACACTCCAAACGGATGACAAAGGATACGCAAGGCAGCCATCATGAGTTCACGCAAGCATTGTTTAAATCAAGTATATCTATGGCCTAAGTCCTCCAGACCATACCACACCAACCAGTAAAAAAAATGTCTGTGCCCTGTTCTGTTCTCACCTGAAAAAGGTGACAGTATCTGCAAACAAAATTGTTGGCTCATTGTAAAGCAAAATCCTCTTTTTGAGTTTAAAATTAGTGGAAGGCTAAGCCTGACGACTGTAGCTTTCTAAAACAATCAGATAATGCTGCCTCGTTCACACGGTGATTGACCAGGCTAGTGAAGGTGTAAAATTAAGGCAATACTTGTAAAATGTATCATGTTGAGACTACAAAGGCACACAGAAGACACACCTTCAATGACTACTCATACGTATTGTGGGTTGCAGCATGGTCCATCTGATTGACTCCTCCCCATGGACCACAGAATAAGTAGGAGATTCAGCAGCAGCCTCTGATTCAAACTGATTGCACTGAGGTGGTGTGCTCCATGCATAATGGCTTTAATTGCACTAAACAATCAACAAACATACTCCTGCAAAACAGACCACTGTCATTCTATCAAATATAATATCAACTCATGTGAGGCTTTTATATTAGATTATTCATGTTGCAACCTGAATGAGTTGGTGATCTCATATGCTTCAAGTTATAGTAGACATTTCGGCAAAACAGAACACAGATGTCTTTAACATAACGCCACCACTGTTGTTTCTTCACACTCTACTGACAATGTTGGTTCATCTTCTGAATGTTTTCATCCTAAAAAACTAAAATTCTAGCCCTATCTTACAAATTGCTCCTTAAATAACTCAGATGAGGTAAATTATTCATAGAACTGTGCTTTAAAATGTTGACCCATTCTTTTTAGGTTGCACATTTTTGAAAGTGGAGCACAATCCCATGGTTTGAGGTTTGTCTGATCTCCGACCATATCAACACATGCACCAAAGAATACCGAAACATTTCCACGGAGGACCAAGGGACACTAAAATGGAACAGTGACCATTTGTCTCTGTGGCCTCCCCTCGCTTTTAGTTTTAATGAATTATTTTCTGTGAAATTCCAGCAGCCTATCTACTCCATTATAAACTTTGGCAAGGGTAAAAAAGGGAATTGCTGTCTAATTAATTATTTCCAGCTTTTGTTTCTAATTAAATGCATGGTTAGTCTACTCTGCGAAGGTGGGTGTGTCGCAACAATGCTGTTTTACCACTGCAGACACACTCAGTGAGCCTGGTTCTAACTGTTACACCCACGCATCTACAAGAAACATGATGCTGAGCAGCAGAACAAGGCAAAGTTTGGGAAGGAGAAGTAAAGGAAAGATCTGCAGTGAAATCAACACAAAGACATTTGTGTGGGAATGGAGACCCTGTGTTTGCCATCTAAGATGTGTTTACAAGTCAGGTTTTTTCAAAGTAACACTCTCACACAGGTAAATGTCACCATCCCTGTAGCAGCTTGGACATCGAGAACACCACACTAAACTTATATGAGACTTACCATGAGCACGAAAAGGGACTCTAAGCCATGTCCTATCTTCTAACTATGATTAATGACTGCCAACTGTCATGCATGCATCAAGAACAGAGCCATACATCATGCAATAACTACAGCTGGCAAATACTGACAAGTACAATGAAGCCATGCCACAGCATAGACCTAATGGCACATTTCAATGTTCAAGCTATTTTGATTTAATATTCAAGTACATGTGTTGAAAAAAAATTCAATATGTACAATTTTGGCAAAATAGAAAGCAAGAAAAAAGTACATGTGTGCATGGATGCATACACACTTACACACACTCAGAGGCACACACCTCTATTCTTGTGTAATCCGTCATCTTGCCTATGGTTTTAATTCCTGTTAACTGCATGGTTGCATGCCGCTGCACCGTTCATTCTAATGGAATTGAATAACAGAGCTGCTTGGCTGCACTTGCACAGGCCTGCTTTAATTGGAATGAATGTTTTTTTTTTTTTTACAGAAATATTCAGGCCGATTTTTCTCAACTTAAAGACAATATGCGGCTGAAGTACTAGTCAGCACCCCCAACAGTATATATATATATATATATATATATATATATATATATATATATATATATATATATATATATATAACTATTCACATCACCTTGAGTTGTATATATTATGGTGTTGGCGAATACTCGATTTTGATTGACTGAAGGGTGTGAATTAATTCCTGATAATTGAACATGTATTGAAACTGTTTGTCATTGTTCCTTATAATATGGTATTGCCTGAGTCTAAAATGGGTGACAATAACACCAAGTGTAGTCTCTGAACAGCACAGGACGATGCCTGTAACGCACAAGCTGCAACGTATAGCCAACACTGTTGGCCGACAGTACACATGGACCAACATTTCTCGTGATAATCTTGAGAGCTAGCTAGTCCAAACATACTGTCAAATTAAATTGACTGTCAACTGTACACAATGTTGTTGACTTTGAACCTGCTACCATAACATTAGCTTTCTGGTTTCTATTCTTTCTAATAGGTGAGGCGAAGTTTTCTATGAGCTGAGTGAATAAGTTTATCTCCTGTTGCTAAGTCGTATCTAAGGCTCGTCCTATTTACTGAAGTAGTGCATTTACAATGCATAGGAACCATAAGGAATTGGGTTATAATGTTTGTTCTCACAAAACACATGGGAATATAAATTAATGGCCTTATGTTTTTTTTTATCTTTTGTAAAATGCCATGGCATAGGCAGAATAATGCCCTTTGAGGCATCCATTATAGTGAATTAATGGAATCTGCTAAGGCAACCCCTCTGATGCAGCATCCCAATATTTTTGGAATTGGGGTTGTAAAGCATAAAGCAATAAATTTGCCAATAATTTAATTCCAACATAAATGGCTTGACTTTTTTTTAAAATTTGGTGTTACAGACAATTTGCTTGGCCCTCCAAAGTGTTGAGCTTCAATACCTACTTACTAGTGATCATGTCTATTGTTACAATTGCAAACACAATTCAGCATAATTTAGATGCTATTCTCTGTTTTATGCTTCTTACAGTATCAATCAAAGTGTTACTTTCAGAGCTAATGTAATCCACTGAAGTTATTGACCTGATGCTTAAACAGGAAACATCATGTGTTTATTTATTTCCTCTGCATGGGTTGCTTGCCCATTCTCATCACTGTATACTGTATGTACACAGAGCACTCAATACTCATCAGTACACACAGTGACAACTTAGGGGCCAGATTAGTGCATGTGTAATATCCACCCTCCACCAAAGTGAATTAATTGTCTAATGGCTTTAAATTGATTAGGCATGTCTCGGGTTTGAGTTGCAAATCTCCTTCTAATCCAGGTATTTCCCTCTCAGGATAAGCATGGGATTGCTTTAATTAGCAACATGGCCATGTGTGTTGGGTACAGTAACACAGCAACAAATACCTGGAGCTGAAGTTACAATGTGTTTGGGTGATAAGGGCTTTCTGTGGTGCATTTAGCCACTTGCTGAAACACACTCAGATGATGCCACAGTAGAAAATGCTAAGCTGGCAGAAAATAACAAAAATCAATTTGCCCAGGAGATGCTATAAGCAATGAACAATTCTAAAAATGAGTGTTACAGCTTTTGTGTTTTGGCTTTGGGGTTTCCTTGTCCTAAAAGTAAGAAATGTAGCTTAATTGTATATTCCCAAATACAAAGCTTCATCAAGTTATGGATTCCTGTCTGCACGTGTGTTTTGCTAAATGCAACTTCCAGCTGCTTTCAGGGGCTGCTGACAGTGCTGTTGATTGTGATTGGTCAAGGTGGTGTGTTATTACATCACATCACAATAATGACAACTACAATAAACACAACAAGAGCATTAACCATTTTGTTACTGCATCTCTATCAAAACAACTATGTTATAAGAAAAGAAGACTTGAGGGTTGTTTGACAAACCAAGATGACTTGGCCCTGATTAGAAATGGAAGGACATTTTGAGGTAGTTTGCGCAGTTAGAAACCAGGTGAACCGCCATCACCTGTTCCAGCGACTAGCAAAACAAGATTATAGAAAAACAATACATACAAAGGGACAAACAAAAAGTGGGGTCATGCTTTAGATTACAGCCTGCAATTTACAGCATAAGTACTATGGAGTTAAGGTGTAATCTTTTGTACTAACGGTGTACCAGTACAGTACGTATCAATACATGTCGGTACTGGGGTACAAGATGTGAAAATAAGGAGGTAACATTTTTACAAATAATCTATATTGTAGTTATTTTTTAACTACTGGATACATATTTTATTATTACAGGGTCTGTATGACCTACTGAACAATAATCTGAATGTTTGGGATTAATTAAAAAATAATTCATACTATAGTTATTTTCCATTAATTCTGAAGGATTATGGACACCTTGAAGGGCTTTATCCCACTTATACCATGGTCACTTGCCTAAGAAAAAAACATTGAAACCATTTCACCATCATGTTTTTATTTTATCAGGCAGTGATGGAGAGTGTCATCAGGTATGGGATGACGGCGTGGTTCGGCAATCTCTCCACACAGTCCAAATCTAAGCTGCAGCGCCTAGTACAGACTGCTATGAAGGTGATGGGGAGGACTGAAAAGTTCCCCCTTCAGTCCATCTATGAGCAGTCTGTACTCAGGCAGGCGCGGAGGGTATTGTCGGACCCGTCCCACATCCTTCAAACGGAATATGAGCTCTTGCCTTCTGGCAGAAGGTACAGAATCCCAAAATGCAAATTAAACCGTTTTAAATACTCTTTCGTACCCACCTCCATCAAAATTCTAAATAGATCCGTATGCTGAGGCCTGGGAAGTGTGCAATAACTTGGTGTTCTGTTTGTTTTGTTTTTATTTGCTTTAATCTTTCATTGTGATTGTTTCATTGTCATGAGTGTGTATGTAGCCTACGTGTACGTCTTTAGCCGCCATGTGTATTTTTTTTTCTTTATTTTTATGTGTATTTATTGTCTGTAAGGGCAGCTACTACTATGCACTATGCACTTTGAGTCCATGACAAATCTCCCCTAGGGGACAATAAAGTATATTGTATTCTATTCTATTCATTTGCGTATATTTTCGTGTGTTTTGCAATCAAAATATAGAGTTCTTCACAAGCAGTAACTCTGTTTCCCTGGCAACACCTGAGAGTTTGACTAATAGCTGAAACAGTCATTACAATCCCATCAGGTTCTTAAGTAATGGAAACATTATTCACTACTCCAGTAATTAGGACAAACCTTAGATACAATTTAGCAATGAGAGGTACACTAGTCCGCTCAGCTCATTGAACCCTTCATCTCAGCTGTTAGCCAGATAGCTAAAATTATGATGTGCATGGAACTTTATATTTTTAGAAACTTTTTCTATCAAATTGGCATTTCCAGCCTCCAATGAACTTCACCTTTCCAATACATATGTTGTTGCACTAGCTGCTTTTTTTTTTTTTTCATTTTGCAGTGACAAGCTTCAACAGGTAGGTGAAATGCTGGGAGAGTTTACACCCTCCCCTTCAAAGCCCACCCCGCTCTGCTTAGGAACCCAACTAGACAGTAGGAGTTGCAGTGACAAGGACATAATCCCTTACTGGCTTCCCACTCACTGGGAATTTGGCAACCAGCCATCAATCACATGATCAACCTTTTATAACAAACAAAAACATAAAATATTTGGAAAGGCAAAGTTTGCAGAGAAAGGTTTGACTCCTGTCAATCACAACAGTGAGCTATGAAGGATAGTGGGGCTAACATGAGAAAGCTGCCAGTGTAGCATCTCAAATTTAACGCTCCAACCCAAAGTTACAGCAGTGACAGTATCTTGCTGACTTTGTCAGAAGAAACTGTAATTCTTCTTCAATGTGCGGGTGGTGACTCACAGGTAATTTTAGAATGAGATTTACAAATCAAGATTCAGATCATAGGTCAGCAACATGCAAGCAGTTAGGAAGGCAAACATATCCATAAAAGCAGGACTCCTTCAATAGCATGTAGGCAAACAAGAACAGAGGCAATTAAAGCTGCAAGCAGCGATGAACGGGCCCTCGCAGGCCACGCGGGTCGGGCCGTGCTGCTGTCGAGGCGTGCTCCTTACCCGGACCCATTGCCCCGTTATTGTGCGCGCATGTCTTAACTGATAGCCAAAAAGCGGTTATGTGTTGATAATAGCGCCACCTGCTGGTGATTTTTGGTGTGTGAGTTACAGATGCCAGTCTATACCGGCCCAATCAGTTTCATATCCATAAGTGTTATGGTGTGGGCACAGTGCCAATTATAAAATGAAACTGCCACCAGAGCGCCACCTAGTGTCAGATCGGTAACACCTTCGTCAGCTATCCTCAGGAGGCCATTGGCAATCAGTGTACCAAGTTTCGTGTTAAGTCGACCAACTGACGTCGAGATATAAAATACTTCAATTTAAATAGCGCCACCTAGTGGTCATGGGTCAAGATTTTGCACAGAGCCTTAGGGGCTCATGTGGAAGTAGTGTCCTCAGTTTCATGTCATTTGGACACACCAATGTGGAGATATGCAACACTTCCTGTTTTGACCCGAATACACAGGAAGTTGTTATTTAATAACTTGAGTATTCTTTGGCGTATCAAAATTCTTTTAATAACTTTTTGTCAGAAGGGTCCACTGATGCTGTGTGCAAAGTTTGGTGAAAATCGGTGAAATTGCCTGGGAGGAGTTCGAAAAAGTAGGTTTGTGACATTTCGCGAGCTAGCGAAAAAAAACGCTAGGCGCAAATGGGCGTGGCCTATATCAGGAGATTCAGCAAGATTCACTGAACGTGTGGATATAAGGTTTTTGAATGTGCGACAAAGTATGTGGGAGTTATTAGGCAAAAATGGTTTGTGTTGATGATAGCGCCACCTGCTGGTCATTTTTGGTGTGTGAGTTACAGGGGCCTGTCTATACCACCCCTATGAATTTCATATCCATAAGTGTTATGGTGTGGGCACAGTGCCAAATATAAAATGAAACTGCCACCAGAGCGCCACCTAGTGTCAGATCACTAACCCCTTTGTCAGCTGTCATCAGGAGGGCATTGGCAATGAGTGTAACAAGTTTTGTGTTCATCCGACCAACCGATGTCGAGATATAAAATACTTCAATTTAAATAGCGCCACCTAGTTGTCATCGGCCACAATTTCGCACAGAGCCTTTGGGCCTCATGAGCAAGTAGTATCCTGAGTTTCACGTCATTTGGACAAACCAATGTGGAGATATGCAACACTTCCTGGTTGGAACGAAATCTGCAGGAAGTTGTTTTTTAATAACTTGATTATTTTTTTGAATATCAAAATTCTTTTGATAACTTTTTGTCAGAAGGGTCCACTGATGCTGTGTGCAAAGTTTGGTGAAAATCGGTGAAATTGCCTGGGAGGAGTTCGAAAAAGTAGGTTTGTGACATTTCGCGAGCTAGCGAAAAAAAACGCTAGGCGCAAATGGGCGTGGCCTATATCAGGAGATTCAGCAAGATTCACTGAACGTGTGGATATAAGGTTTTTGAATGTGCGACAAAGTATGTGGGAGTTATTAGGCAAAAATGGTTTGTGTTGATGATAGCGCCACCTGCTGGTCATTTTTGGTGTGTGAGTTACAGGGGCCAGTCTATACCACCCCTATGAATTTCATATCCATAAGTGTTATGGTGTGGGCACAGTGCCAAATATAAAATGAAACTGCCACCAGAGCGCCACCTAGTGTCAGATCACTAACCCCTTTGTCAGCTGTCATCAGGAGGGCAGTGGCAATGAGTGTAACAAGTTTTGTGTTCATCCGACCAACCGATGTCGAGATATAAAATACTTCAATTTAAATAGCGCCACCTAGTTGTCATCGGCCACAATTTCGCACAGAGCCTTTGGGCCTCATGAGCAAGTAGTATCCTGAGTTTCACGTCATTTGGACAAACCAATGTGGAGATATGCAACACTTCCTGGTTGGAACGAAATCTGCAGGAAGTTGTTTTTTAATAACTTGATTATTTTTTTGAATATCAAAATTCTTTTGATAACTTTTTGTCAGGAGGGTCCACAGATGCTGTGTGCAAAGTTTGGTGCAAATCGGTGAAATTGCCTGGGAGGAGTTCGAAAAAGTAGGTTTGCGACATTTCGCGAGCTAGTGAAAAAAACGCAAAGCATAAATGGGCGTGGCCTATATCAAGAGATTCAGCACAATTCACTGAACGCGTGGATATAAGGTTTTCGAAGGTGCGACAAAGTATGTGGGAGTTATTAGCCAAAACGCACTTTCCTTGATAATAGCGCCACCTAGTGGTGCACATTCACAACAACAACAGATTATAAAATTTTTCGCCAAGCCTAATGACTTTGCCAAATAAAATCGACTTTTCATTCACATTCAGGCAGTGAAAAATGCGATCATTTTGGACGAAGGAATAAAATAATAATAATAATCATTGCAATTACAATAGGGACCTCGCAGGTTCCCTGCTCGGGCCCTAATTACTTCATGGCTCTGGTGACGCAACAGATGACTAGCAAGAGATTCCAGTTTGAAGGTAGGTATATTTACTGGGGAGGTAATGAGGAAATTAGAACCAACTGAGGACTACTGCTGGACAGGCAAGCAATGATAGGGTCTGAATTTATTAGAAGTGTTACAATCCCAATGCCACAAAAGGTGGGACATAAATAAAAACAGAATGTGATCCTTTGCTAATCCTTTTTGACATATACTCAACTGATATCAGAACAAAGACAACACATTTTTAATGTTTTAGCTCAAATCCATTGATATTTTTAACAACACGTTTCAAACAAGTTGGGACGGAGCAACAAAAGACTGGGAAAGTTGCGGAATGCTCCAAAAACACCTGTTTAGAACATTCCACAGGTAAACAGGTTCATAGGTAACAGGTGATAGAGTCATGATTGGTTATGAAAGGAAATCCTCGAAAGGCTCAGTCGTTCAAGAGTCAGGATGGTCACCACTTTGTGAAACACAAAAATGTATAAAGGATATTACTACATGGGCTCAGGAACACTTTTGTTTGCAAACAAATGCCTTTTGTTTTTATTCACGTTTTACACAGCATCCCAACTTTTTTGGAATCATGGTTAGAGAAAACAAGTAGGCATGGGAAACAGAGAACATGTCATGGACATCAAACATCTCCACCCAGGTAACAAAAATCTCAGAAAAACTCTTAAGGAAACGTGAGAGGTCTACATTTCCATGCCAAGTTCTTGTGAACTTTTAGAGAGGAACAATAGAAAGCATCCTCAGTAGAGCGGTTTGCGCATGGCCCACAGCTCTGTAGCGAATTATTAAAACTGCCAAGAACATCATTACCCTTCATGAGCATTAGTGATGTTGGTGAGGTTCCTGCCTAACCCCTAAATTCCACCAGATCCGTGTTCCACCACAGCAGCGGAGCTGATAGGTTTCACTCTAGTCTATGTGTTTACTTCCACTGGCTCCACTGCGTTGTGTGTCTGCTCCGTTGCAGCTCCGGTAGTCCAGACCCTGCCGGAGCAGATACACAGGACTTCTATTTCTGCTGGATGCCGGAGCACGACATAGCAATTCAGCCGAATTCAGCACAGAGCAGACAGGAAGTCACACACCAAAGCAACAACATAACTTCCAGTTAATTTTCATAATAAAATACTCCATGTTGATGCCAGCACAACAATCTCAAAAAGGGATAAATCCAAGCACTTCTAATCCTTCGGTTGGGAACACTTCTTGTTGTTGTGTTTATAACACATACCTATAACTGTGGTCACGCGTGATTATGTAATTATCACAGGAACTTCTCGGTCTCGCAAGTCCAGCTGTTGACACCAACTCAAAACGCAGCCGGTGGGGGTTGCCGGATGGTGGACGACAGAGTTTCTTTCTGCAGGCTGTGAGCCTCATCCTCTGCAGTCCACCTTTTTTTTTTTTTTAGCTATTTTTTATTCATCCATTTATATAATTTTGTTTTGTAAGTAGCATAATGGGACTACAACTACAATTTTGTTGCACAAGCTTGTGTAGTAGAATGATAACTGCAGCTAAACACTGCATGTCCAAATAGAGTCTGAATAAAGCGTAGGTTTTCTATTGTTTTAAAGTGTGTGAGAAATATACACAATAGTGGACACACTCAGTAAACATCTATTTCAGACAAAATGCATTTCCAAGCAACAATAAAACAACCTCTTCTTGAAAGGAAATAAACCAACTCAACAACCAGCTTGTGTGAATTGTAAACAGATATTGCATGTAAGTGTGTATTTCATGTAATACCACAATGGGAAATTGCCAGTGCAATCATACACAAACAACTCATTGAGAAAACCCTTGCCCTGAGCAAAAAACACAGCAGTTGGTCTCCAATATGTGAATGACAAATGAATATCACTCAGTGGGTCAGATGGTGTAGACACACTCCATGCTCAGTGCTAATCAGGCCAACCTACAGACCTCACATACCATCAGGACATCCTGCAGGGGGAAATTAGTACTTTCCACTTTGCTAAACGAGTATACTTTCCTCCCTGGGTGAGCGCATTGTTTGTTACATGGGCAATTTCTTTATGTAAATTGTACTATAATGGGTTTGATACCAATTATAAGTCAAATATTTTTGTTTTTATACTGATTCTGACTAGAAGTACTTTTATGCACATTTTCTTGGGGGCAAGATTTACTAAAGGCAGAAATGAGCTCAATATAAACTGTGATATATTCATCAGTTAAGGGTAAAACTGAGTATAAGTAAGCTACCTTTGCACTGCACAAATATAGGGCTATCATTAGCTTTCGAAAACACATGATGAAAAGGACATCTGGTAGAGCATTCAGTAACTACAAAAACTGTTGCAGTGGTTGGTCCTTTTGTGGTGAGTGTCAATTCTTAGGATTTATGAGCTATGGTGAAGATCTGGCAACATTACTTTGATATGTGAGTTCAAATGAACATAACTACTAAGAGGTATAAAAAGCTGAATTTCAGCAAAGGTAAAAAGGGGAATCGTTTCAAATTCAATAAAAAGTGTCAAAAGTTATGAACCTGCACACAGACAACATGCAGACGAAGAGATGAAATCCAGCGCCGTACAGGTATTTAAGTACTGTAGTTAGGCCTACTGTCATTTGGCATTCATTATGACCTTTGTGTTGTGATTGTAGACTTAGTCACTCAGATGCTAGACAAAAAGACAAAAACACCCACTTACATCTGGCTTTGGTCTTCAATGGGAATGGCATAAAGGCACCAAATTGACTTGGTTAGGTTAGGTGTTGGTTTTGCTTAAATTAACAACTTCCTTAAAAATGTCCAAAAACAAAAACCATTGATTTTTGGCTTCACAAAGCATTTAAACCTTGGTCTCCTGGGTGATTGTCCTGTGAATGACCCACCCATCTGATCCTAACCTCCTCCTGATGTGCACTTTATGGCACTTTATACCATGTTCATTCTGTGCTCCCAACATTATCACCCCCTGGTGGTACAGTACCTTCATACATACAAGTCATTTTCACACCTGTGAATCGTCAGGTCTTTAACACACTTTGGAATTAGACTGGGCTGAACACTATTTTTAGCAGGTTCTAGCATCAGCTTTGCAAGTGAATAACTCCACAGTCAAGTTAGCAATAATATGTAGTATACAACGTCCAGTTAGACTTTCAAAATAAAGCTGCTGACAAACAGTTCTCGTATGATGACATATTGTGACTTTTGGACTGTTATTAACATTGTCAAACAGTCATGGTTTGGTTAGGTTTAGGCAAAAAAAATACTTGGTTAGGGTTAGGAAAAGATCATACTTTGGGTTAATATAACTACGTTCAGTTTCGTGACATAAGTGACATATGTGATATAACTACGCCACTTAGGTTACGTAAGTGACATAAGATACATTACATTACTTACGTAACATAACTTATCTGCAGAGGTTCAGTGTTTCACCCATCCAAACACCCCAGCCACCCCCTGACTCCAGCTCCAACTCCAACTAGAGGGGCGCTTTGAGAGGTGACACCTAGGGTACCTATTGGGTCAAACTTAGAAGAGTTGGGCCACTGACCAGGATTCTGTATTTGACTTGTTTGGAGTAAGAACGGGATGATACAAGCTAATTTCGGTGTAAAGCGATATTAGTAAGTGCACATTTCAATTGGTCTCAATTCAATTCAG
The DNA here is from genome assembly GCF_040436345.1 of Pagrus major. Lineage (NCBI taxonomy): Eukaryota > Metazoa > Chordata > Actinopteri > Spariformes > Sparidae > Pagrus > Pagrus major. Next base: position 32,813,526 of record NC_133216.1, read on the forward strand.
TTGCACTTTTCACCCCCCTTTCTTTTCTTTTGCTGTGGTTCAACTCTTTCAGTGACAATTACAACTGACTCTAGCCTTGAACAAAATGTCTGCTGAAGTACAACTAAAATCTATTTCTCTATTATGTAGCTAAAATCTTTGTATTTTCTTATAGTATTATTAAAGCAGTTAAACTGTTTGCTATAATACTGCAGTGGCAAACTGTTAACGGGGCTTTAACTCTGAACTACTAACCCAACGGAGGAGACAGTAGTTTGGATATTGATATTTGCATGATCCTGGGTAAAGGTTGTCCTTGAAAAAGCAGCAGGTCAAGATCAAGGTGAAGAGCTGGATGAAGCTCTGAGGTTAAAGTTTAGTGATTATAATGCCTGATGATGTCATAGCTTTTAATTACCATAATTGCTCACCTACCATTTAAGATGTTATGAGTTTTAATTTCTTTAAATTCATATCATAGTATGTTGTATACCATCAAACTAATGATTCTGAATGATTCAGATGAACATGCTGTACACTCTTGGGTCTTGTTTATTTTGAAGGTGGATATTTTGCTTTTGATGATCTCATCCAGCAGCTGTCGAGATCATTCTGTGTTGCATTAGACAGAAAAGTCTTGCACAAATGATGCAAAGGGGGCAGACAAAATAATAGAAACACTTTTCAGAATACTGCAACACAATTCAACGGCACTCCAAGCAGCCTCCAAAATAACCACACAGCAGAATCAAAAATAGTGTCGACAAAAACAGAACATTTTAACCTTCACAAAGGGAGGATTTATTGCAGGTCTGCTGTATTAAATTGCATTGGATTTAGCTAGGTGTACCGAATGAACTGACAACTAGAGTGTATACTGGAATGCAGCCGATAGTGGCTGACATTATGAGCTTTGTTTGTATGAGATTCCTCACTTTGACTTAATTTCATAAGGCTAAAGGTACAGAGCCCGAAAATCTGTGAGGAAATCCCTTTGAATTTTTTTTAAATGTTTCTAAATTCCGTCTTATTTTAAATTAATGGAGCAACTATTCTGTTGCCTGATGACAATCGTAGATTTTCGTCTTGACTGAAAATAGCTTGAAACTCTGAAACTTTGAATTCTTCTTCCCTGCTCATGTTGATTTGGGTTGACTTTCTATTATTTTACTGTTATTTGGGAGAATAAACAGTTATTAGCTGTAAACTTTATAATTTGATTGATATAACTCAGGGCTTCACTCCATTGAAGACAATATGATGTGGGGTCAACTTACCACAACCGAAGATTAACACACGTTGGGTATTTTATATTTTGTAGATCCAATATGTGAAATTTCTACTACTTTCAGGGTAGTAAATGGATAAAGAATTCATTGTTTCTCCATCTGTTTTTATCCTGGCTGTGTGGAGAAGGCAAAATTGTATTTAAACTTTATTTTTCATCCAAATTTTAAACAGTTATCTGAATAATCAAATATGAAAAATTTAGATATAATAAGTAACTTTTGTTGTCTGGTCAGAATATTCTGCGGGGGTATGGTGTGCATGGGAAAACCTGGTCTCACAACCTCAGCAATTCTAAAATCCTGGCAACTGCCCTGAGTACAATAAAATACTTACAAAGCGAAACTGTCCAAAGTGTACATAAAAGATTGCTTTCCAAAGCCACAGGACCATATCATATTTGACTTCATTTCCTTTATTACCTGCTCAGTCAGGTGTTTGGAGACAGCTAGACTGAAAACCAAATTCTATTAATGCAGGAATCACTTCTATCACAGACACTATCTGCATCAGATTCTTTTGGCTTATTCCAATTCCACTTTGGGTCCTATCTGCAACTTTCTTTTTTGTCTTTTACTAGTATTTTCTAATCATGTTTGGCTTTCTCTTTTGCTTGTCTTTTCAGCCATGGTGGCCACAGCTGATCATACTTACTTTACTTCTTCTGTTTATTCTACAAAAAAAGAAGATGCAAGATTTTGTCTTGAAAAGAGCTAAGTGGCTATAAGTTGAATCCTTCTTGAATTGTACATTTGAGAGGAATTAAAGAATGCCCATCAACATCACTTAAATAGTAAAAGAAATGGTCTTATGAATGAAAAACCCCCTTATGTCTTTCGTCTTTGAAAGAGGTAGGAGTAAGTGTAAAGAGTAGTGAGGTGGCAAAACAAACAGCTCGTCAGCAGAGGTCCGCTTATCAGGCTGCTACATGACTGTGTATCACCCACTCGCTGAGTATTGAGCCAGGGAAATGTGGCTCAGCGATCAACCAGCCCGCTCCATTGATTAACAGCGTTTTCTCATTCCTGGCCAAGAAATTGGCTTCCCCCTACATGTGTCGTTTGTTTGAGAAGAAAAGAGGACCGGTGCCATGTGTGTGTGTGCTTACGCCCGCTCCGAGGAGAGGGTACACTTCCAGCTGAGCCACTCTGCATTTAAAGCTAGCAGCCAAATGCTTCTCATATGGAGAAGGGCTCTAAAAAAACCCTTCTCATTTTGAACGCAAGTATCTCAGTGTTTGCCTGCTGGGCCTGATCTTCCTATTGGCTCAATATTTTGGCCCCTGTTGTACCCTAAAGTAAACCATTTTGTACACACACACCACCCTCCTTCCACTAAGCATTCACTCCCCCCCCACCCCCCACCCCCTCTCATCACACACACATGCACATACAGTACACTTATTTTGGATCCCAGTGGGTGTGCGGGCTATTCAGACGTCCTGACTCAGAGATTTAAAATGTCATTTAAACCCCATTCAATGCTGTTAAGACTTGTTTTATTTTCCAGCATTAGACTACAAGGTCAGTTTGCACCAACAGCTGATGAGCAATCAATAGAAGATTTGAATGTAAAGAGCCGTGGCCCCGGGGGCGGTAAGTTGCCAGTGCATGGTGTTATCACAGGGGGGGCTAAGCCCAGTGGCTCAACAGAGACCCATATCCTTCCACAGGCCCTCCACCCCCACCTTCCACCCCACTTCCCCAAGCTTGGTTAACTCTCAAGACCATGATTAATTCATGGTGGATTACAGTCTGGAGGCAGGGGAGAAAACGGGGATTGCATAGGGTCCTAAATGCACATTCAGGGTTTGGGAGATAAAGGTTCCCCCGGATTCATGCCACAATCCCAACGACTGACTCATTTCCCTACAAGTATGAATAATTTTTTCATCCTCCCTGCAAAAGATCACGCCTCAGTGTTTGGGCTTCTTGATTACTATTACGACTATGTTCGTTGAAATAAGTTAGGAGATGTCCCTCTCAGCTGTCAGACCGCACCATGAACAGTAAGCTGCAGGGAATAATAATGTAGGAGCGGGCTAATAAAAGCATAACAAGCAGGAGAGCTGTGGTCACGGCAATTTCATCATTGTCCTTCACAGTTGCACAGCTAACTGCTTATGATTAGTTGACGACCTCGAGTAACTGAACGGAAGATTCTGAGGCTGGAGCCAAAGTGGTTGGGGAAAGAAGTGGCATCAGCATAAGTTGTGAATTCGCTCCCCCTTGTGTTGGCTGCAGCAAGCCAGTCCACTAAATGCCTAAACTGAAATCAGCAGAAAAGTTTTTTGTTGTTGTTCTATTTGTCTATGAATTGCTCTTCAAGCCATCATGATGTGGTGCGACGTTGCGGCATGTAGGAAAAAGAGAAAAGCTTTTGCTGACATTTTAAGATTAGCATCACAAAACTCAAACTGCAAAGCATGACTGTGGCTTGTTTCTACAACTCATGCTTTTTGCCGACTGCTGTTCAAGTTTCAATCAATGGTTTTGAAGTACATTCATCAGAATTAACAAATGTTTACCTGTCATCATGTGTGCAAAGGCCAATCATTTCACACTCCATGTGAATGGAAAACATGATGCTTACAGAGAGCCCTGTGATATACACCTGTACTGGCACCGTTCAATACATGATACATTGTAATGTAAGGCAGATAGCTGCTCCAAAGAAAATATGTTCATTAGTATATTTTCTAATTTTATTAGAAACACATTTTTGTCAACATGTTGTATTTATACAGTGAATGGTCTAATATGCACTGGAGGTCACATAAGCTTAGGTTTATTGGAACAATAAAAGACATACCATGAGGGCTTGATATTCAAAGAGATGTAGCAGCTACTAGCTGCATATTTGACCATCAACTTTTAATAGTTTGGATTTTTCTCCGTAGAAGACACAAAAATAAAACCTGTCTAAGTATGTTATATTAACAATTTTATGAATGTATCGTCAGCAGACTAAAAAATTAAGAATTCAATTACTCCTTTTAACACTTACATTTTGTCTCAACACGTTCTGCAGATGATGGTGCAAAGCACTTTAACAGTATTTGTGCTATTTTTTTTTAATTTGGCAAATGTCTACTTTACTTATGTTTTTATTCTTTTTTCAACCTTTTTTTGTAAACAACATCTTGTACAAACTAGCACAGTGAACCACAACCCCAGCAAATTTGTTTTTATCTCCATACAATATAAATGAAATCAATACAAAAGTTTGGTTGGTTGCTTGGAACATTTTTATATGGATCGAGAGGTTCTAAAACATGGTTTTCGAGACTTCTGGACTCCTGAATTAAATAGATTACGTAAACAGTTGACTGTTCTAAGTCCCATTTAGAACCCCAGTAGAAGATTTTTAGAAGGTAGACTTCATTTCAACATTTCAAGTTCACTTCCACTTTAAATAAAGGGTTTGCAATCCGTAGAGGGTTTGTACTGTATGCCTTTTGAAGGCGGCCTTCTTCAGATTTGGTGGAAATTCTGAAAACAAGAAAAAGAAAAAAAAAGAAACAAATAGTCCAGACGGAGGAAAAATTGTCATTTCCTCTGGCCTTGTGTCAAAAAGGTTAAGTGTCAATATGGCAGAGCCTTGAGAGGCAAAGAGGTCTGAGGAGCTTCTGAATAAATACAAGGGTCAAGTCTAGTGCCTCGAACAAAGTCTGAACGCCGCTCAGCCTTCCTACAGTGCCAGGTCAGCACACAACCAACCCTCGGCCCCTTTATTCTCTCTCTGTAAAGCTATTGAAGTCTTTGACAGTAGCTAATGATGTTTTTGTGTTCGGGACATACTCTAGGAGATTTCGAAAGGGTTGTTTTTTACCCCACCGGTGAATGTTAGGGGGTTTGGTCGCTATGGCAGGCCACTGACAGGAGTCAGGTGGGTTGACAGGGTGCTGCAGAGGCTCAAAGAAAGAGGTGGGGGAGAGGGTGAATGGGGGCAGTTCAGCAGTCTTGCCCAGTTTTTCTTTTTTCTTTTCAAGTCCAGTTCTGGATGCAGGGGGGGTGAGGGGTGAAAGAAGCAATTGAAACACCCAAACACAATACTGAAGACAATTTTTTTTTAACATAACTTATTATGCTTTCCCCACAAAAACAGATCACCAAATCAAATGGGAAAATAAATAAATAAATATGAAAACACCAAAACAAAAAACAAAAACAAAAAAAGTGATTCAATGGCATTGCCCTAACCCTGTCGATATCCGTGTCCCCATTCTCAACCCCAGGCCCCAACACCAACAAACGTCACCACCCTCTGTTACCAAATCTCTCGCCAGTAAAGTCCGCTCTCTCAGAAAGCTACCACACAGTGCCCTCGTTCATTTCCGAGGGCGGGTGGGACAGGTGGTTGTTGTATCCGCTGCCATTCAGCGACAGTGAGGTAAAGGGTGGACTAGGGCCAAACACCTCAGAAGAGATGCTGTGTAGGGGCCCCGGGATGCCGGGCTCCGGGCTGGGAGAGTCCCCCGGGTGGTGGGACATGATATCGGAGAAGCGCTGCACATCGCTGGAGGGGTGGTGGCCTGGCAGGGGGTGGTCCATACCTCCGAGGGGGGTGCCCGTGGGGCCTGAGGAGGGCACGAAGGGGAGATCAACTGGGGTCTGGGCCTGTGAAGATGGAGGCCCCTGAGGGAAGAAGTCATAGTTCCCTCCTGGGCCGTAGTACTCGCTTTGATAATCTGCAGATCCAAGAGAAGAAGAAAGAAATCAACGTTAGCTCTGAGAACAATGGTGTGCAGAAATAATTCCGGAGACAGTGAGGAATTCATTGAATATACATAGCTTGATTTGTATTAGAGGGGGAGAGAGACCCTCGCCGTACTACATTAGGCACAGAGCATGTTACACTTAAATCAAAACTGCAGTTGGGAGGGGAGAACAACGTGGCCACAAAATTAATTAAAATGGGGGCCATTTCATCAGCGATTCTACCTACTGAGACCGAGTTTTTTTTCACTTCAGCAGAATATTATTAGACATTTTGCTTCAGCAGAAAGGACAAAGGCCCGAGCACAAATGAAATGATCAGATATTTCAAAGCATTTGAAGGAAGAGTGCGGTATGAAATCACAGAGATGTAAACTAAATTCACTTAAACTTAACTCACAGCTCACTGATTTCCAAAAGCTTATGGACGGGCTGGCCCAGACTGAATAATATATCACAGCTGAATTTGTTCTAAAAAATGAGATCCTTATTGCTGAATATCCAAACTTGTCATAATGTTAAGCAAGAGCAGAAAATCACTTTATTGTATTTATTTATTTATATAGATGTTACTTTAATTTCGTGCACTAAACCAACACGTTTGTTGTAAAAAAAAAAAAAAAAAAAAAAGGGCTCAGAAAACCAAAAGTGTTCAGGCAAAACATGGTATCTATTTCCTTGAGGTGGCAGTGCCTTTATGCAGTCAACAAAGACCTAAATAAAACCGCTTTATTTGTTATTGAACACCTGAGCTGACGGGGTACAGATAAGACGAAACAGAACAATGTGGGAGCGCTGTTTAATGTCAGAGGGAAACCGAAAAATAGAAAATAAATGATAGAGGAAATAAGGAACCATAGGAGTTAGGATTTTAAAAAAATATGTTTAAAAATGTCTGACTGACTCGGAACAGTGAAAATTGCAGAAAGCGAATCATTTAAACCCGAATAAATAGGAGACAAAGACATTGGACATGTGTATAATTCTTTACTTTTGTTACTAAATCACACGCATACCTCCATAGTATGAGAAGGGCCCGTTGGGGATTAGCTCCCCAGGCTCCAGCCGGTCCACCAGCGTCCTCATCCGCCTCGGGCTCCGGAAAAACGCGTGCCTCCGGGCGCCCAGCGCGCTCAGCTGCTTCATGCGCCTCTCTTTGGAACGTCGGTTCTGGAACCAGACCTGGACACACACACACACACACACACGTATACGGGTCACCTCATGTCACTCAGCAAACATGCAGTGGGCTACTGACGCCATTTTGATTGCACGTCAATATTCTGTGTGGAAGATGGGCAGAGAGTGAAAAATGGAGGTGATGGAGGAGAGCGCGTGGTGTGATTTTGAGGTGGCGGAAATGTATGAATAAATATGTAAACAAACAAACAAACAAACAAAAAGTGGCGCGTTGTGGACTTTTCTTTTTTTTAAATATGTAAATAAACCTCTGTGCAAATCCCCCCACCCCCCCATACAAAAGAAGGTGTAATTAGGTGTCATATTTACCTTGGCACCTGCACCGCGTTGGCTTCTTATTAGAGTAAATAACCGAGCTCTGTATGTTTTGCGGCGTGCGTGATGAGCCGGTGCGTTAAATCCGCAAGGCTCTGCGGCGGAGAGGACTGCGCCCAATTATCGTTACAGAAGCGAGAGTCCCATCTAACCTCCCTAATGATCTTTTAACCCTCCATTTACTCCGACTGAAGGCTGCAGCAGCGGGGGCTTAAAATCTCCAATTAATACTTAATAGGAGGGTTGTTACCAATATATTACCGGGCTCTTGGAGGTTATCATTTCCTAATCTATAGGCCGGCTTCCTTTAATTATGCTCTTCCCTTTTCCCTCGTGCTCATACATATTAGATACCCCTACTCTACCACTTTCACTTTATCGCCATTAATCTGCTATGCTAAACCTTTTTACCTCTGATCTGCCCCGCAGCCTGATCCACATCAGGAAACTGTACTCGGAAAAAAAATCCCAAAAAACAAAAAATCCCATTTATGGAAACCTGTTGGTGAAATAAAACCGCAGAAAAGCTCAACTCTCCGACGGTGTCTGTTATTATAGTCAGTCATTCCCTATCAATTCACTGGTGCGCCACATTTAATTACCGCTTTAAGAATTTGTAAACAGTCCCCAATAATAATAATAATAATAATAATAATAACAAAATAATAATAGTAATAATAATAATAATAATAATAATAATAATAATAATAACAATAATAATAATAATAATAATAATAATAATAATAATAATAACAATAATAATAATAAAGCGTTGCTCTTTGTTTAACTTAACGCGGCCCTGCTGTAATTCAGAGTTCTGGAGAGACAGTCTGAAGACCCTTGAAACAGATTTCTGTCCTTCCACTTGGCTGGAAATGCTCTCAGCATGGCTAAATGTGGTCGCAAAACGTGATGGCTGCGCTGTGCCAGGACTCCCAGCGCTCCCAGCAGCCCAGAGCCAGTTGGCGACTTTGCCCCGGCACGAGCGCCAAGAATCAAAAATACCCATATAAATTACCCGTTTCTAAATCAACCTCGTCCGTCGGCCAATCTTCGGCTTAATGAATTCAATGTGACCACGCAGTTTGAAGGGAAGAGGCCTCCTTGCAAGAGGGGTGAAGGATGTGAGAGGGGGGAGGTTGCTGGGTGCTGGGGGAGGTGGTGTCTCTCTGATGGGATGAGGCCTGCGCGGTCATGGCAGTCTGGCAGCCTGGCAGGGACATTTTACCATAAAATATAAGCTGTTACATCACACCTTTTAATGGGTGCGTAACACCCTATAAAACAGAAAAGGCGCGAGCCCACCTCCTCAACCTGTGGGTGTCCCCTGAATATTATTTCCATAATATTTCAACCAGAACCAGAAGAGCCCGTTTGGATGATTTACTATTGACCCGTGTATAAATTACAGGGGATGGTGAAAGCGATAATTACAATGGTGTTTTTGTTGAGGGCCTCGTGGACCCAGTTTAAGAAACACCCACACTTAACAATAAATGTGGGCTATTATATATCTCTTTATTTGTTGGTGATGAATGAGTGACTTCATGGTGAAGTAAGAGCAGGAAGCCACTTGAACGCGCTGGAGCTCCTGCAGGATCTCAGCCCAGTTACCAGGATAAAATATTAGCTGTTAACGTTTGTGCAAACAGCAGACACCCCCACATGTGTTCCTGCCATAGGCTACCATGTGAACAAAACGTGTCATGCCACGCTCACAACGTTTCAGCATTGACAGTTATTTTAAGCCAAACCACGGTGTTTTTCTAACCTTGTGGTGCTTGTGTCTAAATCTAACCAAAGCCTGAGCAGAGCCGAGGAAAAATTGTAATTTATCTTTGGTTTTGCAGCAAAATTCCAGCTCGGATGCTGAATGTAAGCGTCCCTTTACCTGGATGACCCTCATGTTGAGGCCGGTCTCCTGGGCCAGCTGCTCCCTGATGTGTCTGGTGGGTTTGGGGGTGGCAGCGAACGCCGCCTTCAGCGTCTCCAGCTGCTTGGCCTTGATGGTGGTCCGCGGGCCGCGCCGCTTCCCTCCGAGGTTCTGGTCGTCATTCTCGTTATTAACCGTCTCCTTGTCGGACAGGGCGGCTATCTCCGTGTCCTTTAGGACCACGTCGTCCTGTAGCTGGTCTTGAGAGTCCGGCGATAAACTAGGGTCGCTGCATGCCGTTACTACAGAAATGACATTGAAATCAGAATAAGTCGAGCAGTTCTCCAAAAAATGAATTACTGCAGCGATAAACACAACAAGACACAATACAACACAACACAACAGTGAAATAGCACAAAACTAATATAATACATGATGATTTAATCTAATGTGCATGTTTCGCTGTGGAGCGTCTCAGCAGTAATGTGGTGCTCAGCTGTCGGCGATGCAAACTCATAAAAATAAACCAAGTTTTTCCTCATTCAAACATTTGATACAGTGAGCTTCTGTTTACGTGCTGAACCATTAAGATTCATTAAAAACACACGTGAACATTTACTTGACAGATAAAAATAAGCTGATGTGTTTTGCCGAGAGACTGAATATTAAGATAAAAACAGTTAATAAGAATCCTATATGACAGTTTATGGAATAAAACCATGACATACTGACATTACAGGCCCGGAAGAAGATTCTAATGTTGAGAGAGAATGAAAGTCTTCAGCTGAGAATATTTTACATTTGAGGACAGATTGATCAATACATGTTTTTTTGTTGAATTCTTTTCTCTGGGTGCCGTCTAAGTCCTGCTCATGGAAATGATGAAGCCACTGCGGGGCTGAACACATCACATCCATCACAATTTATCCCGCCTAGCACTCACACAACACACACGCGCGAACACGCACGTACACACACACACACACACACACACACACACACACACACACACACACATGCAGGGCTCCCGCCGTACCTGAGAGGAGGTTGGTGTCTTTTACACTGGCGTTGCTTAGGTAATCTTCTTTGCAAACGAATTTGTTCTCATCTATGATGTAGAGCTCCTCGCCGGTGGAGAGCTGCTTATTGCACATCATGCAGGTGAAGCAGTTGAGGTGAAACACTTTGCTCCGGGCTCTCCGGACCAAGTCGTTCGGAGAGATGCCCTGCGAACAACCGCCACACTTGGTGCCGAAACGCCTGCAGGAGGGAAAGAGCAGAGATGATTCTAGCTGTCAAAGATGTATTTTACAGAGAAGAAATGTTGAAGCGTTTCAATAAGAATGTTCTAAACATCCGGTCAGGTTTAGTGACACGGCGGACACGTTTGGGACGAAGGCTTGTTCTGCAGAATCGATGAACATTTTAAAATACTGCTGGCTTGATTCAGTGAGGCTTGAAGCTGCAGTTCTATGGAAGAAAAGACTTTATAACAGGTTCCAGACTTGACCCCGCACTTATATTTAAAACCTTATTGAACATTTGAACAGCATTGTTTAGCATTACATTTTTTAAAAATAAACGAGAATAGTGAAAAGCGGCTCTGTAGATAAAGTGAAAATATGGAGACCAGAGAACAGCTTCACGTGAGGACTCACACTTTGAAAAACACATTGTAGGAACTTTTTGGACCTTTTTCTATTTCCAGACATTGAACCTTTATGCTCAGTCCATACTGTTATGTTGGATGTGATAATAATAATTATGATAATAATAATAATAATAATAATAATAATAATAATAATAATAATAATAATAGTAATAGTAATAATAGATTAAAATGTAAAATTCTGTTTCTTTATTGTATGCGCAGCTGAACCTTACACATTTTAGAAAACTAACGCTCTATAAATCCTGCTGATGGTAAATGGAAATTTAGTGCATAAGATAAATAAATTGCAAATTATTTTGAAATAAAAACATGATTTCCTGTCGCTAGAAGCCACTGCACACATTGTTTAGACTCGCTCAAGTGACTGTTTTTTTATTTGATCAAATCACTATTTTATATCTACATTTCAGGGCTTTTTATCTTCCATATACTACGTTTTACACGGTGAAATCCAGTAAATATCCAGGTCCTATTACTCTAACACAGCAGGCTGCTGTGGAACAGTAAATTACAGCCCTGCCATTGACTTCACTGTTAAACAATGTGTGTGTATTGAGTGGGGTGCACTGCTTGTTGACAGCACGTCTGTGATTGCATTGTCTGCGGACTTGATCTTTTTAACTAGTTTACTATTCAAATCCACTTATCACGTCCTCCTCAGTCGGACTGAGTAAACACACCGGGCCGCGGCTCCTGTGGCCGGGGTTTGATCCTGCGCTCCCCCGGCTGCCTGCTGCACGCTGTAAAATAAGAAAACACACACCCCAAGTGTGATTTCCTCGATTTCCTAACAAACCGCCCCCTCTCCCCGCTGAGAGCGAGTGCACACGCGTTTAATGTTGCTGCCCCTCTTTTGTTGTTGTTTTGCATAAGAATCCAAATTAACAAGCTTTTAATTACTCGCTCCTAATCAAAGCTTATCGCCTGCAAGTCCTCATTCACGCCTACAGGCACGGACAGGTCGCTTTATTCGCACGTTTATTTATTACTTAGCCCTCATTGTAAATACAACTGAAATGTTCACTTTTTTCTTTAATAATTGTATAAAAAACGAACAAATTAAAAACTTATTTTGATCACTATTTTCCTGAAAGAAAAAGAAGAGGCAGTCTGGATTTTTCAGAATTTCTTGGCATTTTCTAGTGATTGATAATAAATAGCACAGCTAATTTCAAAGTTGTAAAGATTATAAAAGTAAAATGTGATCTGCTCTAAATCTCATTCAAATGATTTTTCATGTGTAATCTTTGGCCTAAAATAGATGTTTTCCAGCTTTTTGCGGTGCATCGTCACCGTCTATGCTCCTATTTCAATTTCTTTTGATTCTGTAATTTCCTGTTGACCTGCTGCCTCCACAGTCCAGCTCCTGACATGAAACCAGACACATTAATAAAGAAAAATGATGAAAATAAAAATAATTAACGCATAAATTCCCCGAGCTTACCTAAAGAAATCATTTTTGCAGTACAGTCTGCCCTCTCGAGAAAAACATTTCTCTGTCAAATTACATTTGCACTCGCAGCACTGCACGCACTTGACGTGCCAGGCTCTGTCCAGCACGTTGAGCAGAAAGCGGTCCAGAATAGGCCTCTCGCAGCCGGCGCAGTGGACCATGGCTTTGGCTGGGCAACAACCCCGCAAATGAAGCACACACACAAACAAAATCAACAGCGCAGGACGAGCATTGACCGAGTTATCTGCTTTCTCCCTCCCTGATTCGCCTGGAGCTCCCGGGTCAATGTGCGCGGAGAAGCCAGTCGATCAGGTGTCACCACAGATTTCTCCCTGCATGCGTAAAAAGGCTCAGCGTCCAAAAAACACACAGGAAGGGATGTGACCGCGTCCCCCTCTCTCTCCGTTTCTTTTTCTCTCTCTCTCAGGTGGAAAAGCCAAAAGGAGAAGAAGAAATAAATCAGTCCTCTATTGGATCCGGGGCAAAACACGCGATTCAGCCAAAATGTAGATTTCAACACAGGAAGCTGCGGATCGGCTCAGAGAAGACCGGAGCCAGTTTGGTTGTCCCGGCGCTCTTGAAAGTGACGCATCGGCTGAGAGGAGCGTCGTGTGCCAGTCAGTGCTGGAAGAGACGTCTAATAAAATGCTTTTAGGGCAGAGCTGTCACACAACAAGACACGCACGCCTATAAATAATTCAGTGCACTTTGACATGGCAGCGTATCCACTGTTCAGAACCCGGCGAGAAACAAAATCACACACCCAAAAGATTAAAAAAAGAGTGTTTTCCCCTCTCGCTCAGTCCGAGGATCCTGGATGTTTAGCTTGTGGCAGCGGGGATGCTGGGATGCGCTGGCGGCTCCGGTAGTACTCAGTGTGTATGCTGGGATGCCCTCAGTCTCCAGTACCGTGTGTATGCTGGGATGCGCTGGCTCTCCAGTACACTGTCTTGCTCCTAAAGCTCCAGCCCAGCCTTATTCCCAGCCTCCTGACGTCAGGCCGCGGCCGGACCAATCAGCTCTGCGCCATGCCAGAAACCATCAAGCCGCCCCATCATAACCCAGCGAGGGCTCTGCTTGCTATTTATGCCACACACTCAAGACACCAATTGTCAAGAATTTCCCTGCAAACTGTCATATGTTAGTGAATGTGTTTGGAGGAAGCAGCCGCGGCGGAGGGCGAGCAGCGCGGAGGGAAAGACTTCACTTCTCAGCTGCTGAACAAATTGTCTTCTGGGCATGAGGGGGGCATGAAGGAGGAATCTGAGCAGGTAGATACAGTGGCGTCTTCAGGATAAAGAAGCCGGAGGCGTATATTGCATGGCGTGCTCCCTGTTTATTCATGCAAAGTTACTTTGCGCCAGAAAATTACGCACATGTTGGGCATGTTTGTTTTGTTTTTACGCGTAACTAGAGGCTTTTATCATCAATAAACCAGCTGTACGTTTAATATAAAAATGTAACTGCCTGCTTTGTATTTGAACGCATCATCCATACAGTAACATGTTTGATTACACAGCAGAAAGCTACAGAACTTCTGTGCCAAGATCTGACTGAGATGATGACTGGGTTCTTGAGATGTGATGTTACAGTTCTCGTGGTGCAACATTAGAGAGTGTCACGTGCTAATTTACTTTATCAATGTTTCCTTGCGCATTAGCAGCAGCACACTTTAGCACTCTTCTCTTTGGTGTGATGGAGAGGAAGCGTGGAAGTGAAAGACAGAAAGGCTCTAAAGTTGACAGCTCAGCGCAGCTCAGCCCGTCTGGAGCTGCGGCCCAGACACCACGGATGATTCATTTGGGAGGTCCAATCCACTTCAAGTCCACCTTAAGTGCCTAAATAACACCATGAGCCTAACAGCCTGCTGGATTATTAGTCATTTCCCATCAAAGAGATTAGTCAAGTATTTCGTGTCGATGATTTACATCCTGCAGACTTTCACACTTCTGAGATTTTTTTTCTTTTTGCTCAATGAAAGTAGATTGTGTAGTCTCGAGGAAGACGAAACAAAACAAGACAACAACTAAACGAATACATCAGAAGATTTGCATTTGCCGGGAGAGCAGTTTTGGAGTAATTCATCTTTGAAAGGTTTGTTTACACAAACTGCTCTATAGTGGCCTGGCAATAGTTCAGTAAATGTAATCACGGTAGGACGTGTTGTATATGTCTTCTGTGTCAAAAAAAAAGAAACAGGACGGTGCGTTTATCTCGCCTGAAAATTGGAACCATAGCAGCGCACATTAAGCAGAAAAAGTGACCAAGGGACACCTATTTATTCTCTACCAATAGCCCGCCAGCATCCTCTGCACATGGGCTGCTTCTCATGCAAAACGCCCGCCCGTCCCCGTCCAGCTGCCTCCCGGCGTCTGGGGAGCGCCCCTTCAACAGGACATGTGTTACTGGCTTGAAGAAAGAGAGAGATAAGGCTTCAGAAACACACAGACTCCATCTCTTTTTTTTGTTTTCGCTGTACCACCCGTTCAGCCCGACATTTTCCTCTCGCTCTACCTCAGTCTTCCTCTTGTCTTTCCCCTAGCGTTTCTGTTTTCTGTCTGCTTGTGGACGGTGCTTCAGAGCGCATTCTGCTGAGCATCTGGTTATGTTTCCATCATGAGAGGCAGGGAGAGGGGTCATTGAGCTCCATGACAACTGAGGGGGTCCATAGTTCTGCATAGAGGGGCAATCAGCAATGAAAATATCGCGTTTCAGTGGATTACAAAACTCTCTTTTCTTTTCTGCAGTAAAACCTGCCGAAGAATCTGAAAATAACCGCAGAAATCCTGCAGACTGCAGGTCTTACACTCCAACACCACACAAACTTGTATATGCAGCATGTAAACAACAAACGTTGTTGTTATTTCCATGTGTAGAAGATGCCTTGATAGTCTGTCAGTGGGGATAATCTCTGCCTGATTTAGAATAAACCAGGGAGGAAAAAGAGGCAGCTCACAGAGGCAGATTAATCCACGAATAGAAGGAAATCAAAATATAGGCTATAGGCTTAAAAATATCTCAACTCCCCTCCAGGCAAAGACACTATTAAATGCAAAAATGGTTTTAACCTTACCAATGTAATCCCTTACTAGCAATAGATTTGATTCTCAGTCGTATTTTCATTCTGATGCAGAATGCAGAAGTTGCACATTTGAATTGTGGGAAAGCGTCTGCGCTCAGGTTCAAGAAAACAAAACTTATTCTGTTTGTTCTGCTGTAATCTCAGAATGATCGGAGCTCGATCTGATGGCACGAGAAATGAAAATCGAAGTGATGACCCCATCTGAAAAATGAAAAGCACAACTATCCTAATTAATCTGAAATGCATCTTTTGATGCTGCCTACTGAGATGATTTATATTATAAACACATTTCATATTTAAATATTTACACCCCTTTCTCCAAAGTGTGAATTCAGACACTACAGGCCACAGTTAAGGAAAGGGATATTCTTTCACTCAGGGCCATAGCGCTGTAAAGCAGCCCAGGAGATTTGGGGTTTATGAAGTGCAGACAAGTGAACTGGTACACTGCGAGATAATTAATCTGAGATAATGAATGAGGCTGTGAAGATGCATGCAATCATTAATTCTAATCATGACACGTTTATTTGTCTCCCCTCTCTCCTCCAGGCTCAGTTAAGAGACACAATGTCACCACAACAATGTGTGAGGGGCACGGCGAGAGGAAGGAGGATTTTGGAGTAAAGACTAAATACTGAAGCGAGCAGGTGATTGGATAGGTAGAGACAATGTGTTTAAAATATTAGAAACAGACACGTCAGTCTATGTCTTCTTCTACGTATTGTTTTCCGGGGTGTTCGGACTGTGAATGCCGGGCTGTGCAACAGTACAGCCGGGCCGGTGAGGCCGGGGAGGCTGCCGGGGGGACGAACCGTGACTCCGGTAACACAGAGAGAAATATCACCCCCGACTGGAGCTTTGATCAACTGAGTGTACCGGGGAGGAGGCGGCGGGAGGGCGGGGGGAGGGTGGGGTGCGGGTCCGCTGCTCTGCTTTGCTGTTCACAGACTGTCTCGCTGCAGGATTTTTTTTCTTCTCTTTTTGCAAAAGGAATATTGCAAACAGGCGCTGACATTCATAATTCATAATATGACGCATTGATCATTCTGGATTATGAATGCGTTTATTTTTAGGAATAAACAGCCCCATTTCTGTGAAACCGACTCAGTTAATATCATTTGTATAATTTTTCATCTCTATTCCTACTTGGAAAACTTCACCACGTGGAATAGGAGGATCTATTCGAAGGTGCAGCTGTGGCAAAATGAATGAAAGAAAAAGCTCATGACGATTGAGACAAAAAGTATTTTATAATTTTTTTGATTTTATTTTATTGTGAGTCGCTTTGAACAAAAGTACCTGCCAAATGTAATTTACATGGAGTAATGAACAAAGACAATTATCTAAAACAAAAAACGTAGCGTACAAAAATGCATTTCCTCCTAAAAGAAACGCATTTATTTTTTTTTAAACGAAAACCACCATCAGCATGTATCTGTGTTATTTAAAAGTTACAAAATACGCCGAAAATGTAGTATTTGAACGTAATATGCCCACCCACAGAAAGCTGATTTAACAAAGCGTAAATGGTGCGGTTCATTAACACGTATCACATGCCTTTTGGCTCCGCAGACTGCGTAAAAAGCGCGCACAACTTTGCCATCTTATTCATAAAGTGAGTGTAAGTGTAGAGGGGAGAGGTTGGTGAAGGGGAGGGTGGGGTGCCTTCGCTGCCCAGTCTGTCAATCATTCTTCACCGCATTATCACGCACTCCCAGGACCGAAATCCCACCCCCTCCTTCTTCCCGGTGCGCGGTGCTCACGCAGCAGAAAAGGCCCTATGGCTGACATATTTGAGGAAATTGTGGTATAACCCACATAACTGGGGAGGCTGTGGCAGCTAACGCAAAGCACGCAGATTCCCACAATCGACTGGCTGAGCTGTGTCCTCCCCTCACTCCTCCTCCTGCTCCTGTAGATCAGCAGCCAAACATATGCCGATGTGAACTCGACGTGGATTATTGAGCCAACAGCAACTCTACGCAAACATTTTCCAGACTTTCCAACTCCGGTCCCGGCCTGTACTGAGAGAAATCCAATGGGATTTATAGATCATCTCCCTACAGCTGTCCCTTCTCTGTCAGTCAACCCCCCACTCCACACACACACACACACACACACACACACACACACACACACACACACACACACACACACACACACACACACACACACACACACACACTGGCCGATATTCAGAGGCTGTCATGATCCGACCTCCAGAACCATCCACAGCTACAACCACCACTGTCTGTGTGTTTTCTCAAGGAGATCATATCATTCAGTGAATTAGGCGCGTTGGGCCTCACAACAGTAACCCTGCATGAGCCTGCGAGGTCACCCAGAAACAAGGCCACCGCCACCACTACAGTCCCGCTCACTCCTCTAGGGGGCGAATTCAGCCCGAGCAAAGAGAGGGCTTGTACACAATGATACTATTATTATTATTATTATTATTATTATTATTATTATTATTATTATGATTATTTGTTCCTTAATTCCAATGTATTGCTGGTTTTATGTCAGAATAAAGGTCTAGAAGGCAACACGGTCACCACACAATCCCCAATCAGTTTAATTCATAGGGTCATAAAACTAAAACCGACATATGCTTCAATATGACACAGTTATGTATGTCTTTACTTTATGTTCTGAGGTTTTTAAATTGAGTTTGATAGCTAGTTTGAAGCCTAGGGCCACTTTAACATATCTTTATTGTTTAATAAATAAATAAATAAATAAATCATTTTAGTTGATTGTGGCCTCAAAGTGGCCTAAGTGAATAGATATATAATACAAAGTCAAAGTATTTCGTGTTTACGCCAAAATTGCGTTGTTTTATAGGAGAAAAACATCTGTGATTGTGTTTTAAACCAGAGGAGACGCCAGAATTCTCCGGCCGGAAACCATTAAAATATGAGTCACACAGGTAAAGGGACATACTGCAGGTTAGGAGATTTTTCCATTAACATTAATAAATCTGTGGAACAAATCACAAATACAGCATCATATTTCCATTATATCAGGTTGGGAACACTGACTGAACAAGGCGTGTTTCAACACATCCACTGTGAACCAAAACAAAAAAAGCCTCTTCTCATATGAACATGCTCCAAACAGAGTCACTGAGAGATGAACATACATGAAGCCGCTGCCTCTAAAGCAGTTCCCCCAGTTCAGATTAATGGTACTCGGCGCTTATTCTGCAGTCGGGGTGAAAGGGCTAGGATCACTAATGATTATAATATAATGTGTGGCGATAACCACTCCCTTTGAGATATTATCGCCCGCTGGCCAATGCTCTGGGGGACGGGCTGCATGGCTGCAGAGCGGCAGATAGCTGCTGCTGCTGCTGCGGCAGCCACCGCAGCGGATTTCTGCGCTCGGAAATAAAAAAGCCCGCAAGCATGGAGAGAGTGCTGGCCGCTGCTGATACCTGCATTAAAATATACATCAGAGCAGAGCAGACCGGCCCGGGAATGCTGCTTCACATCTGCTGTTTTAAAAAATAAAATGCATTAATGACGAGCTGATGAAGATTCTTATGGTTAAAATGCGTGTTTGTCAGGGAAATCCTATCTCTAATTTTCACGTTAAAGTGGATATTCCAACTAAAAAAAATCTTTTAATAGGAACAATTTTAAGTGACTTAATCAGCACCACTTGAAACATTTAGGCCTAGTGCTTTTTTAAAACAGCTTTTTACAGCACCGATGTGGAGAACCTTATTGAGCGGTTTTTCTGACCCTAGAAGAACTCTAAAAGGTCGAAAAGGTTCTGTGGTTAGAATATCAGGCGTGTATAAATCCTGAATTTTAAATTTGTATTCATTTTAATCGTAAAATTAAAAAAATAAAACACAAATATTAAACACAATAAAAATCCCAGTGTTATTCTTAACATGTCATTTAATGCTGCTAAATTTCTGCTTTTTCATGAACCATTTCCTGAAGACCAAACCATGTAAAGGGCTGCACTGACTGTCCTCGCATGATTTATGCTCCCAAGGGGATGATATTATTTAAAGTGTATGATTAAAAGGCAGGGGAGAAATACCGTTTTATTGAGTTTGAAAGAAAAATCTAAGAATCGGAACACAAATATAACATTTACTTTAAAGGTATTTTTGCTGTAAGACATGACTGCTGTTTTACTGTATTTTATACATAAGCATATAGGCCTATGGGAGGTGAGCTAGAACGGAATGATCCGTGGCCTGTATATATTTTATAACCTCTGGATGTCTTTAGAATTAAAAGCCTTGCAAATGTATCTTCCAAACGCAGTTGTAGGTCTGAACAATGAGGGTGCAACAGCAAAAACAATGTTCTACATATTATTCCTTGTCCAAACAGCCAAAACAGTAAACACTGATGAATCACGGATGTCCATATATAGCTGGAAATGTTCTCACGTTCCATGAAAAAAAAGAACCCAAAACACCGAAATCAAACATGAATCAAGAAGATAATTCTTTAATGTGAACGCCGCAACTTTTGCAAAGCCGATTAGGCTGGAAATCCGTGCATAATTATCGACATTCCCTGATCAATAACAAACAGCGCAGTCCTCAACAACATCTGAGTAGAAAAGGCTGTGAGAGGGGAAAGGGGAGGAGGAGGAAGAAGGAGAAGAAGAAAAAGTGGAGTGAGTGATGCTGCTGTGCTGGACGCACCGCGGCCAATCCCGGACTATCTATCTTCATTGGAGCTTTTGTGTGCGCAAAAAGCAAAGGCGCGCATAAGGTAAAGCCCGCATCAAAGCCGCGGCTTTATTTTTATATCCAATAGATCAGCAGGCAGACAAAGCTTTATTTTCGCCAGGAGAGAGATATTTTACCTCTGCCTTACGGTTTTATGTTGGAGAGGTGTCAGCCGGGGGAAATGGATAGCTAATGCATAGGCAAAGCGCTGCTCGCCTCGGCATGCTGCACGTCAGAGGGGGGCTGCAAAGAAGAGCAGGGGGGATTTAGGGCCCCTGGGGGCCCAACACGAGGGACTGAACACCGGCCTCCACTCATACTGTAGCTCATAACACAGTTGAACACATAAGCACACAGTCAAAGACACACACCTCAGTTATCTGTGTGAGGTAGCCAGCATTGGCCTTTTTGTTAATAATCCAGGGCCGGTCCCAGTATTTTAAGAGGGCCGAGGCCCAGCCCCCAAATCACCCAGCCACCCCTCTAAAGCTCTTTTATATTCTTATAACTCAGACTTCAAAGTAAAATAGGTGGTATCTGGATTGTGATGGGCTAAAAGATAACTAGAAACCAGCCTTGGCCTTTGATAAAAAACATCTACATCTGCTCCCAGTCTTGATTGGACCCTCAGACTCCAAACCTCCCACCAAACTTCCCAGGCCATCCTCATAGTTTCATGATCGTACATCATACTGCAGGTTTAAATTATTGGCACCAGAAATGTGATGTGCTGATCAGTAACACAAGAAAACAAGCATTACACAGTCATTACCTCGGCCAAGGAGGTAAGGTTCCCCCTGGTGTCTGTTGGTTTGTCAGCAGGATTACACAAAAACTACTGAATGGATTTCCACAAAACTTGGATGGAGGATGGGTCTCAGCCCAGAGTAGAACTTTTGGTGCAGATCCTGATAATGGGATGGATCCAGGAATTTTTTCTCACTTCCTTTAAAATTAGGTTGGACATTCTGTTAATTTCTAAGGATATAATGCATGAACATAACGTTCTGGCATATTTAGGTGGTGCACAATTGCCTTGGCGGAGGTGGCGGAGGTATGCACTCTAATGAGTAACCCTAACCCCAGAACAAGAAACAACAACATCCCCAAAGAAAAGATTAATTGTGCAGCATACAAATGTAGACAACAGCAATAAACTCTCATAATGATATTGAATTAATTATTATTTTTTATTTTTTTCAGGATCTAACTCTTGTTGTCAATTGAAGCACAGAAAAATCTAATAGGTGAATGTATCTCATAATACAGTACACAGCACACATTCATGACACACACCTTAGTTAGCTCAGTATGTGATTGCTGGAATTGGATTTTTTTTTTAAATCCAGGGCTGGTCCAAGTCTTTTCAGGGCCCCTAACCATAGCTCCCTTCAAAAATGGGCTTCCTACTAAATCAACCTGATAAAATTTGAGAAAATATAGAAAAAAATACTGAAATAAAGCAAAAATATTTCAATTAATACCTAAAAAAATGTTGCTCTTTATGGCAGGGTTAGAATCAAGCAGCCAAGTAGGTTTATGCCAGTGGCCGGCTGTAAATTAATCCCAGACCACACTGTCAGGAAAACCCGACATGACATTGTATACATTTATTCAGCTATTTAAAATTCTTCAGCTATACAAAATAAATGCATGCAGAGGGTTCACATCGCCTTACGGGGTGCTAAACATGAAAATTGACTCCATGTGTAATCATCTAGTGGTGAGTTCTTCTGTCCCATAATGGTCTAATTGCTGTTTCAGAAGCTTTTCTGTACCAACAATGTACATTTATATTACATTTATTAATGCTAACAGTCGAATGTAAACAATTTAAATAGCATTAGAAGATGTAAGCAGCACCATACAAACAGATCTGTTGGAATCAGTCTTGAAATCTTCACAGTAGCTGAATATACTTCAGACCCCTCTAAGACATCACCATATAGAACCATTAGCTAGTTGCTAAAATCTTATGCACTGTTCACTCCCTGACATGAATGCAGATTTCTCGCAATATGCTGCAAAGAGTTAACGAGATTTACAATGCCGCTCAAAACACAGAGCTTCCCTGTCATATTTCCCCTCATGCTAAATAGAAATCTTAAGAAGTAATTGGAATTTACTGCATACCTGAATAACTGCATATAAATAAGCACACATTTCATCGGGGGGTTCACTGACACTGTTTGGTCGTATAAAAACTGCTGCATACATTATAATACACAGCAAATAATCTTATTTTGCTGGAGCCTTTGCTACATGCTTGGGATTCTGTCCAAATTACAGAGGATTCAAACAAGCGTTTTCAATTTATTAAACCTATATGGGCAACATTTCATTTTAATGGGACAATTTATTTCTGGGAAGGGATTATCAGGGGTTGGTTGAAACCATGGCAGTGTGTAAATCTGACAGTGTTCATCTCATTTAAAGGCATGCAGCCCCTCCCTTTGCTCAGACCTCTTTCAGTGGACGGAGGAGGAGGATTCAGGTGCCTTTGCAAGGCCTCGACCCTCTTTCCTCTTCCTGTGGCTGAAAGGCAAAACTAGCTCATTGACTTTGGCCATGTCTCCCGGACAAATTCCTCAATTCTCAACACCTTTATGAGCCTGCATGTGCTTACTGAATTTGGTGGAAGAGGACACAAATCCTCCGGATGGGATTGGCAGTCATGCCCCCGGTCTCTCGGCCCGACACGCTCGGGATGTAAAGTGGCCGTCTACGCTGCGACCCCCGGTCGAGAGGGCTCAGCGGATTTGGAGATAATGACATTGCCGCCTCTATTAAGATTCACATTAACCATTTCACCACACGACCCCATTTCCCTTTGTCCTAGCCCCTGTGTCAAAAGCCTCACAGCCTCACCGTGCCTGTGGTAATTTTCAAAGCTGGCCAAACAACCTGCATGTGCACGTCTATTCCTGGGAAGGACAAAGGAGAGGCTGTCTATATGCAAAGAGTACAGTGGAAATATATCCCACTTGTTGAAAGCAAACCCCCTTAACATTCATGAAACAAACTATTTG
This sequence comes from Pagrus major, assembly GCF_040436345.1. Taxonomy (NCBI): domain Eukaryota; kingdom Metazoa; phylum Chordata; class Actinopteri; order Spariformes; family Sparidae; genus Pagrus; species Pagrus major. Next base: position 32,836,836 of record NC_133216.1, read on the forward strand.
GCTGCAAATAGATCCCCTATGCCTGTATCTGACATTTTCTATATTGGAACACACACTCACTCGTAGAAATATGACTTTTCACTGACTGAAAGACACCTACACCAAGTGAGGTGTTTCTCTCTCTCTCTCTCTCTCTCTCTCTCTCTCTCCCTCTCTCCCTCTCTTTCTCTATCACACACACACACACACACACACTAACCCCTAGTTGCCTCCCCTGCTGGCTCACAGAGCTGAGACTGTGGGAGGGAGGCCAAATTGTTTGTCTCTCCCTGTGTCAAGGCTCTGCAGCGGGGATGAGACCATGAGAACAACTGTTCTCTGTCTGGCTTCTGGCTGATGGCTCCATCAGGTTAGAGCAACAGGGAGTCTGATGCTGAATGAGGGAGAATGTATGTGTGTGATTGTGAGTATATGCGTTTTAGGGTAGGTAGGGTTATCTTTCCAGGAGTCACAAGTGATGCTATGTACAAACAAAACGAGCAGTTAAAGGAAAGGTGGAAAAGTGATTTTCAGAAACCAAAGTGTGATATCACTGAGTCGTTAGTACCAAAGAAAACAACTTTGAAAAAATGTTATAGGCATCAAAAATAGTGACAAATTACAGAACAAAGAACTCAGACACCACCCCTTTGAGAAAACTTGAGCATCCCATCAATAGATATCATGAGTACTTCCATAAAGTTTTTTTCTTGGAAAGAACTCTTTTTGTCAAGGGATGAGTACAAGGCAGCAGGGGAGGACCAACATGCAGATAAGCCAAACAGGAATTGATTAGGGTTTTATTGGTAAATTGAAGGTACTTGAGTTTAGAGGTAGGTATGCTGGCAAGTGCATGTCCAGGATACAGGGTTCAGTTTGCAGGTTCAGGGCAAAGGTAACAGGGTCCAGGTAACAGGGTATAGGTATCAGGGGCTGGAAAGCAATGACACCAAGCAACAAGGACAATCTGCAAACTGACTAGGCAAAAAATGGGCTTGTATACTGACAGGGAAAGGGGAAAGTGGTAAAGGAAAGGGGAAACACGGGAGCTGGTGAATAAGAGAGTCCAGAGTTCAGAGCGAAACAAAGAGATGGACAGGCTAGGGACTGAGCAGTGGATAAGAGGACTTCAGGTGGATAACCTGGGCAAAGCAGATGGGCAGAGCCATTGACAAGGGTAACCAAGCCCTGAGGCCAGCAACATGGGACTGCTCTGCAGTGCAGGGAAGGAGGCCAGAGACAGCCAACTTAAGACCTAGCAGGGCGTTGGTGGAAACTGACAACTGAAGATATGGAAGATCTGCCAGTGCATCGGCTGAGATGGCTGTCTGAACATCTGCCTGATGGTTGTGGTGCTGGGCAGTGGAAGCTCTGTGGCACTAGGTAGTTGTGACTCTGTGGCTCTCTGTGGGAGAACTGGCTCAAGGTAGCACCATGCAGGCTCAAGGATTGGTCAGCAATGGTACCAAGCAACAAGGGCAATCTGGCAACTGATTGGGGAAAAGGAGCTGGTATATGTACTGACAGGGCTGATGAAGGAAAATGGAAACAGTTGAGCAGGTGACTGGAACTGGTGGAAAAATCTGAGGCAGTCAGATTGAGTGGACAGGTAAAGAATGGCAATGAAGAGGCCTGGGGAATTGGGAATGTGACAGAGGGGCATAATGTGACACTATTGATCCTTGTGTACTTGACAAAAAGCCAGTTTTTCATTTCAAAAATCTTTTATATTCCTTTTCTGGCATTGAGAGTAATTACACAAAAGCTGACCACATGCCTATCATGGATCTAATGAGGAAAATCTGGGTACATTTCCATGGTGTATGACGCAAAAAAGGTTGACTTCTTGGGTATAAAAATACCCGGATCTTTCTCATTGTGGGACCTATAGAGAGTGTGCACTAGAGACTTTCTCCGTCCAAGGCTAACTTCCAGTTTAGCCTCCGGCAAACTTAAATGGCCATGAAATGATTTAATTGTGTGATTCTTCTAGACTTTGCAAAGGTCATTGGGTGTAATGGATCAAATTCTGATTGTGAAACGAGTCATTTCAGGGGGTTGTGATGCTCAAAAAAATGTATCCACAGTTTTACAGTCATGTCGTTCGCAATGTAAGCTTATGTGAAAAAGTTATTCTGTGAGTCACGTAATGTTGTAAAAACATGGTTTGGCCACTATGTCAAACTGACTTTAAGGCCTGGTGCTCATCCTGGGGGCTCGGTGCTTATGAGGTCATAGACTCCACCATGCTCTAGTTTCTGTAGCTTACTCCATCACTCTGATTGCTCCACCCCTCAAATGTGGAGTCTGAAGTCAGTGCTCAGTATTTCTCTAGCTATTAAAAGAATAGTTTAACATTTCAGAAATATGCTTCTTTGTGTTCTTTTTCAAAACTCAGATGACAAAATCAATGTAATTCTTATGTCTATGTGTTAAATACATAGATGGAGTAAAGCTATGGTTAGCCTAGCTTAGCATAAAGACTGAAGCAAGGGGGAAAAGCAAGTCTGGCTTTGTCCACCAGCTTTTGAGATGTGGCACTTTTCTTGGATAGAGCCAGGAAAGCTGTTTCTGCCTGCTTTCGGTGTTTATCGTAATCTCTGATAACCACAACCTCATTCCAGCTCTGTGCTTTTTAGTACACAGTCATGTTTAATACCAACAGGCTGCAGATACACCCAATATGAATGTTTTTGCATTATGTTCCTAAAACATGTATTCCACACAATATTACTTTTCCTATAATTGAATTATGAGCTTATGCAAACTACATGTCTATGACTGTGATTTTTAGGAGTCAAAGTTGTCTGAAACATAAACATGAATAAAGTGTAAGGTCCAGCACCTTACACTTTATTCATGATTATGATGCTGGGCTGTTGGATCTCAGGTTGTCCTATATGGTCTCTGTATAGAGCACTGTGATCCTTTAACCACAACATAAATACTGTGCACATATAGAGTATTTAGTCGTATTTCCATCCCTGCTGATGTATCTCACTGAACTCTCCATTCATATAATTTTCTGATTGTTCCCTTGTGATAATGTGGATGAGGTTGTTATGCTGCTGCATGGAGAACCCTCCTCCTCCCCTGACTTGCTATGCCTGGAGATGAGTTGAAAGGGTGAGGAGGTCGCAACCTTCCTGGGGGATGTTTTACGATGACACGGCCGGGAAGGTCTGATTTGTCTCCACTGGAGCGTGCTGCTGGCGTCTTCACACCCAGCCGGAGAGAAGGAGGGAGATAGAGATAAATAGAGAGAAGACAGAGAGAAGAGTGTCGGTGATAGTTGGGGGGTTTGTTTGTTGGAGGTTTGGACGTTGCAGGGTGGAGGAGGGTGGGCTGTAAATTAGCTAGTTTGGCAGACTGATGGTCAGCCGCGGTTTCAAAGAACAGCACCCACCTTGACCCCCACTTAGGACTTCCAGCTGAGCCCCGAGGGATTAGGAGGAGGAGCTATTGGACCGCAGATGTGACCATGTAGACTCACTTTTATCTCTATGTTGTAAACACACACATATTCTCTTCACTCAATCCTAATTCAAGTTACAGTTGCAGTAAATGTTTCAACAAACCTTTCTGATATATTATTTTTTATGTAAGCGCACACTGACACTGAAATATGGTGAAATATTGAAATAAAGTTCCCCTTTTTGTATTGGTTTAAGTACCTTCAAGAAGGGTCTTAAAGGCTTTAAAAACTGTTTGAAATACAAAATATTTCTCTCTCTAACATTAAATATTCATGACTACATAAACAGCAAACAAAGTTGAAGTCTTGAAAGAATCATCTTTAGTATTATGTGTTGAGTTTAACCATCAGAAACTCAGGAAATCGGCTTTATTGGGACTGTGTGGGTGTGGTGTGATCAGATTTGATTCAAATGTTGCTAAATCCTGATTGGTGCATAGAGATGTATGACATAATGTTTTCTTTCTCACAGGGTCCCATCCTATTCAAATCATGTTATCATATTAATAAATAACAAAAAAATGTGTTACAACAACAACAATAGCAAAATAACAACAACAACAACAACAATAATAATAATAATAATAACAACAACAACAATAATAATAATGATAATTATTATTATAATTGTTATTATTATTATTATTATTGTTATTATTATTGTTGTTGTTATTTTGCTGAACTAACCAAAACTTTTCTGACTTTGGCAGAAAATTCTGTCCATGAAGGACCTCATGGCTCATAGCAGGAGCTGATTGATAAAATGTGTGTCCTACTTTAAAACTGTTTTCCATTTTGTGTGTGTGTGTGTAGCACATTCCTAAATCAATGTTTGATTGAACATTCTTAAACAGACTTAACTTAACTAAGCAATGGCCAGGAATATTCCATCATAGAAAAAGTATACATAGAAATGTAAATAGAAAGGAAGGGATGAGGTGTTAATAGTTGCTTACAGTATTGGCCCCATTTTGCGCTTGGGTCATCTTGCAGGTTAATTCATTAATGAGCCCAATCAGTAAAGGATTTTTGAGTCTAAAATCATTAACAGTGGCAGCACGGTGTTGCAGTGGTTAGTACTCTTGTCCCACAGCAAGAAGGTCCGGGTTCGAATCCAGAGTTTGTATGTTCTTGTTGTTCATGTACTCTGGTTTCCCCCACCATCAAAACATGCACACTAGGTACAGTCGTGGTCAGAAGTGTACATACACTTGTAAAGAACATGTAAATCATGCCAGTCTTCAGTTCCAGTGATTTCTACAGCTCTCATTTTTCTGTGATGGAATGAGTGAACTCATACTACTTTGTCAGAAAAACGTTCATGAAGTTTTGGTCACATTTTCAGATGACCTATACTAAATTCATTATTGAACCAATCTGCTGGATCAAAATGTACATATACATACAGCAACTTCAACGATCAATTTTGGTGATTTTACAAAGTTGTGTGAATCACAACTTTGTAGCATGGCCTCTTAACTTCTTCTGAGTGATTCTGTGACTTTTCTCTGCCCATTGTAATAGGGCCTGTTTGATACACCCATCACCCATTTGACTCAACCACAAATACTACATGGGAAAGTCTAAGGAGCTCAGCATTGATCTGAAAGAGCGCATTATTGATTTGAACAAGTCAGGAAAGTCACTTGGAGCCATTTCAAAACAGTTACAGGTCCCAAGATCAGCTGTGCAAATAACTGTTTTTGAGGATAAAGTGCATGGCACAGTTGTGTCAAACTGATCAGGATGGTCAAGAGTCCACCAAAAGGCAAGTCCACAATAAATTGGAAGCTACTGGAAGACAGATGTCAGTGTCCACAGTCAAGCGTGTATTGCATCAACATGAGCTGAGAGGCTGCTGTGTTAGAAAGAAGCCCTTGCTCCAGACGCAGCACCTTAAAGCTTGACTGAAGTTTGCTGCTGATCTCATGGACAAAGAAAAACCCTTCTGGAGGAAAACTCTGTGGTCAGATCCAACAAAAATGTAGTTGTTTGGCCACAATCAGCAGCAATATGTCTGGAGGCAAGAAGGTGAGACCTTTAATCTAAGAACACCATACCTACTGTCAGGCATGGTGCTGGTAGTATTATGCTGTGGGGCTGTTTTGCTGTCAGTGGATCTGGTGCTCTAAAGAAAGTAAATGGAATAATGAAGGAGGATTATCTCCAAATTCTTCAGGAAAACCTAAAATCATCAGCAGAAGATTGGGTCTTGGGTGCAGTTGGGTGTTCCAACAGGACAATGATCCCAAACACACATCTGAAGTGGTAAAGGAATGGATCAATCAGGCTAGAATTGAGGTTTTGGAATGGCCTTCACAAAGTCCTGACTTGAACCGCAGTGAGAACATGTGGACTGTGCTGACGTGATATGGCCAAGCGACATTGAACCAAATATTAGAGTTATTGTATGTAGGTTTTGAGCCAGTAGATTTGGTCACATTTTCAGAAGAACTATAATTCAGATTTGAACTGGTAGATGTACTAATATATATTTTATTGATATATAAACACATAACATGAACAATTTTTGTAAGCATCCCTTATATTTAGCTATTAAAGGATTGCGACCAAGATGTGCTTTATTATTTAACTGTAAAAAGTCCCATTCAGAATACTGACAGCAAATTTACAGTTCATTTAACTGTAGTAGTGTCAACAACTGTAAGCAACACACATAAAATATATGTCTTTAAAGAAAAGTTGAGTTAGGAGAATTCAAGAAATATTTAACATAAGAATAAAAAAACTGAAAATGCATATGACAATTCTTATAAAATACTAATAAAATAACTACTTTATAGTATAGTGAATTGTTAATAACATGAGGTAACTTAGAGTGTAGTGTTGGACTATCTATATTATGAAAATTAAATAAACTTTTGATAGTGACTGTACCCAGTTACCAATGACTTTATGTACTCATTTATCATTACTGACATTATTAACAGCTTGAAGATTGAATTCAAAAACACGCTTTCAAAACATGCATTTGGTATTTCTGTACTGCAATTTCTAACTCCTGGCTGTCATATACACCAACATGGGCATCACATTGTGTTTAAAAGTGGTGGGGACATAAAGGCTCAGATGTGTCCTATGTGCCTAAAAACATCTTTTCAAATGGTTTTCATCATATGTGATTTTAGGCAATATAATGCGATTGTATGAGGCCAGGGTGGATACTTGCATTGAAAAAAAGAAAAAAGCATAATGGTGCATCAAAATTAATTTAATCTGATTAGTTTGTTCTTGTTGCAAGCTTTAGCACATAATTACTAATATGTGTTAAACTGATGGAGACAAAACTGGACATTTCATGAAAGGAATAGGGACATGTCCCTGGCACCCACAGCGTAAATGACACCTATGTGCACCAACATTATTATATCTGTGAAATATAAATCACTGATCAATTCACTGATAATATGAACACAACGTGGTTCTAGTGTATCTGAGACATTCACGCTGTAAGTTTGTCGGCAACATGATAAAAAAGTTATTTTTAAAAGGCATGCAGCACTTTCAACCTTCCACAAAAACACACCACATATAGCAAATTAGCCTATATTGAAGAAATTAATCTCACACTTGGCAGTTCATTGATCTGCTATTTCGTTGTTTCTCATTTGCAATCATGGAGCTCATTAATGGAGAAAATTATGGGAGTCACCCTGAGGTGCTTCAGCTGGGGAGGATAGAGTTAAACAAGCTACAGGGGAACACCAGAAAGAGAACGGTGCCTTTATTTGCATGGAGTTTCCTGGAATGCACTCCCCCATATGGGCCGTAGGATGGAGAGTTTGCATCCTGCAACACACAGCCCCAACAGACTCTAATAAATCATGTAATCCCTGATACTGGAAGACAAACATGGGAGCAGACCTAATCAGGACTTGGCAGAGTCCTTTTATCTGCATCTTAGCCAGGTCATACACAGTACACAGTACACAGTCCCTTGCTCCTCTTATGACAAACACTGAAATGGTTGATAGGCAATGATGGATAGGGGTTAAATCTGACCATTTACATACCAAATGAGATGCCAGTTTTCACTTCTACTGGGCAATAAAACCTTCCACTGCAACCTGGAATATGAGACTTTTTTTGTTGTTAGACTGGTACAGGTGACTGAGCATCCCTTAAAGGAACAGTTCACCCAAAAATGAACATTCAGTCATTATCTTCTCATCCCCATGCTGATGGAAAGTCGGGGAAGTTTTGTAGTCCACAAAACATTTCTGGATCTTCACAGTAAAACAGCGTTGCAGCATTCTCCTAAACAACTGAAGTAGACGGGGACTTGTTTTGAAATTTAAAAAAACAGACAAAAAAAGACGAAGATCCCAAATGGATTTGAAATAAGCCATTTACGCCCTTGACACTCAGTCCAGTTTGTGCAACCACTTCGGACAGGATGCATGCTAACGCTTTTAGCTTAGCAGCTATGGTGAAAAATTACACCCTTTTCAAAGCTGAAATCTTCTCTGCTAAGCTAAGCACCCTGTCTGAAGTAAGTGCACAACCTAGCCTGGAAACCTGGAGTTAACTGGCTAACTCCAAATCCTGTTTCTCATTACAGGCCATAAGTATCTCTATTAGGGGACGGACATTAATAGTCCCAGCGCTTTGTTCAAAATGACACCTTTAAATGTGCTTTGAACACTGGAACAGACAAGCAACCTGTGTAACTTGTGTTCTTTATCAATCGCTGTGGCTTACTGGATACTTGATTTGTCCTTACTAGCGGTGTAGGACCGCCTGCTTCACTCCTCTGGACTGTTCCATCATGTTCCCTCAACATGTGTACATGCCAATAGGTCATGTGCAGTTTGCATATGCACCAACTCTTTCAAATTTCGTCCAGTACATGCATGTGTCATGTCTGGGAATCCTTTGTGCATGTACATGTCTACCAACAGAACAAAATCCAGCTATGAATATCATCTGCAAATAGAATTTGCAAACGTACTTAGGGCACATATTGTATGTGGTTCTGCAGACCAAGTTGACCCTGCTCTGCAGATGTGATACATCCTAGCCAATGTGTTTTCTCCTTTCTCCTTTCTCTTGTGTCTGGATTGCAGGTCTGTCTGGATGAGTAAAGTCTACAAAGAACTGCAAAATAGCATTGTCTGCTCTCTGTGCTCATCTCCTAAAGAGACCTAAAGCACTGGCTAGAGTGTTTTGGCAGACATAACACACATCCTTTCATTTCACCTGGGTATTATAACTTCCCCCCTATGCGTTACCCTTTGAAAAACCCCAGACTTCAATTATCCATCCAGCATTGGCAAGGTATCAATGAAGAACCCAGCAGTGACATCCGCAACTTTCCACGCTGTTCTTTAATGATTAATAGATGCAGATTATATTTCTTTTTGTGTTATTTCTTCTCTGCTGTCACCCTCACCTAAGCCCCCACCACCACCCATCAAGGTAAAAGAAGGTGTCTTGTTGAAATCCCTCCCAGCTCAGAGCGGTGTCTAATCTTGAGTTAGTGGTTGATGGGATGCAGCATTGACAGGCATCTCTCTCTCTCTCTCTCTCTCTCTCTCTCTCTCTCTCTCTCTCTCTCTCTCTCTGTATGTAGCTTTTGGCAGACTCCCCTCAGTGTACTTACCACTATAACAATCAGGGGGTGGTGGAGGTGGGGGTAACATTGCAGGAGGTTTTGCAGCTGAAAATACAGCATCCACCGCCTTTGTTGGGCGATAAGGGAAAGGTGGAGGGTAGGGGGGTGGAGGGATACATGCACACAAGGAGTGATCTTGGGAGCTGAACAAATCTGAGAACGGCATTATGGGTTGGTAAACACGGATGCCATAAGAGGCTGCAGGATTTGCCGTTTTCCCATTTTCTTTTTGGCGGAGGGCTGGAGTGCGAAGCACAATGACGAGATGGATGTGGTGTGAGTGGAGAGATGGAATGAGACAGACAAAATGAAAGGCGGGAAAGGAAAGAAAGGGAACAGGGAGACAAGAAAGTGAAGAGAGTGTGGTGGAATAGGACAGCGTCAGTAAAAAGTGAGAGAAAAGGCTTGTGGAAGGAGGATATTAAGAAAGACCAGAGAAGTATCCCAGCTCATAATAAAAGTTTAATTCAGCATTCCTTATTACCATTTCCACCTCCTGACCCACATGGAGTCACTCCTCTACAGATTTGAGTCCTCTAGCTCAAAGGTTTCGCCTTAGGTTGCAGTTATTTGTGACAAAGCTGTTTTAATTATGCTGAATTTACATCAGAAGGAAAATGTCCACATAAAATACACTCAATTTAGCTTTCAGCAAGGAAAAAACAAAGATGTATCATACAATGAACAGCTGAACTTTTTACCAGTCTTAATGCCATGATACAATGTGCAATAACTTTGAGTTCAGGTACATGGCATGCCACATTTTGCACGTTTGTAACAAAAATCAGATCCCAAAAATGTAAATCCTCGATACAAGGTACAAGGTAATTTATTTGTCATTATACAACACAGGGTTGCATAATGAAATTAAAGTTTGTAAACTCCTTCATGCTACACAAACTACAGAACATGTATACAGTTATTAATATACAAAAATTACATAAACACGTAGTGCATCTTTTGAATCTGCATCAGGGTGAATGTAAGCAGCAGCAACAAGATGGTGATGATAATGTGGTCAGCATTTTCATATCAAAAGTTCTACATCTGGGAAACACTGTCCATCAACTTTGACTGTGTGTGAGCACCAAGCATCGATGTTATAAACACAGAGTCCACCTTGCTCTGTCGGCTCAGTACATGTTCTGCCCGTCCAGTGTTACAGCTTGATCCGAGATGCTGTGGTGGAGACAGGTCTCTGTAAAGATGTAATGGAGACTAGTCTCCACAAAGATGTGGTAAGCACAACAGTGTCTGATTTCACGTTGTTTTGCCAGCCAGAGTCCCATTTTGTCCATTTCCTTTTCCTGTGACCATATGTTAGCCAGGAGCAGCCTTAAACCAAACTGGATTAGCATGGTTTATATTCCGACTCTCTTCCTCCCTGGGATGGTCCAAACAGTCAGGTTGGATGGTCGAAAGCGCTGTGAGCCATGAAGGTCTCAAAGTCCGCTGCTCTTAATGCAAAACACCTGCTTTCTTCTCCAATGATGATGACAGCATTTCTGCCATGGGCAGCACGTGCTACAGCAATGAAGCAGAAAAAACGACAGTCAAAAAAACAAAAATGTAGCATAATTTGAAAGAACTACCGGCTGCTGCATCTTCATGCGCCATCTTTACCGTAGCAAAATATTTTTATTTTGATGAATTACCAGCAACAAGACAATAAATGTCAACAAACCGCATTGTTAAAATTTTGTTTTTGTTTTAGAGTCAAACTACTGTATCCCAAATTAACTCTAAATATGCTATGCTCTAATGTTATTAAAATCACTATTAATATGGGTCATCCAGCTGTGCTGCTCACGTTTTAAATGTGCACCACAACTAAACACAAGATTCAGCTGTAACCTTACTGTAGATACATTAGTAGCATTCTATAATAAATCCATGAGGATGGTGTTGTAACTTAAACTGTCATTTCAGCTAGCAACAGTGTCATCTGAATTGTGAAGCCAGATATAGTATCAGCCAGTCCACTTGGGCTCTCCTCTCCCCACAGACATATATGTTGTGGCTCTTTATTGCGTTACATTTTCTTTTGCAGCACAACACCTGAGCAGCACACTTTCACCGATATCCAGCCCAATTGCAAGAATAAAATGGTTGCATTTTACGTTTCTGCAAACCAGGGATACGTTCAAATTTGTACATCATACGTATCATATCAATATTTCTACAATATTTGTTATATTATGTTTACATTACATGTATATGAGCAGCCATTCATGTCAGGAGGTTAAGGGGATGATGGTGCCGTTACAGCCAGATGACTGCCAAGCAAGTGATCATTGTTCGAGATGGTGTTGCAAGTGCGTAAGTGTGAAACCACTGGATATTTTTGAGGAGGCGTGGGGACATTGTCCAGTTGTCTTTGTGGTGATAGAACCAGGTATTTGAAGTCAAAACATGATGTTTCCTAACCCTCACCAAGTGATTTTTGTGCCTAAACCTAACCAGACCATAACCACAGCGTTGTCACAGCTTAAAATAGAAAATTGAACATAAAGAAATATAAAGTTGTTGCATGAAGGGTTGCAACATATCTGTGGGTTCCAGATGCGTATATTGTCAACATTCCTTCAGGTTGATTGTGTTGTGATATTACAGACATGATATGTTTTTGTATTATTTTGTTCATAATTGTTGTGAGTAAATACTTCAGCGTTGAATACACAATCTCACTTCTGTCGCAATGAGATGGCGCCTGAAAGGAATTCTCTTCAGCAGTTTATCTTCAAATGTTGGATGTCACAGTGTCCGCTGGTCTGCTTTCCTTCATTATACAGGCCACATCATTGGTTTCTTTTTTTTCCTGTGGCATGGTGTTATTTATCCAGGTGCGGTGTGTACAGCACAATGACTCTATGTTTATGTTAAATCATCTGTAATAGGTCATAATAAATTGTAAACAAACAAGATCTAAAATGTGTAATTATATAATTGTCTGCGGGCTTGAACACACATAAATAAAAGGAAAAAAAAAAATTGATCCTTGCCAGGAGAATCCAATGCATGAGATCTGTTATGCATCATCAACTTGATGTTTAAAGGTATACAGAGTGGATTTGAAGATAGAAGTACAACTCCGTGCAGCCAGAAGTCTTTAATGTGCAGTGTTCGTGTCTGTTGGGATCTTGATTTGTTCTGGTCTCTGTCTTGACTTGGTTTTCCTTTGAAGCTGCTCTTAGAATTGCCTTGGTATTCTTCTCTACAGATCTACATCTACAATGACTGAGTTTAAAGCATGCATTTGGACTAGTAGGAAGAAGTACATAACAGCTGCATCCCTGCATTCAGTGGTTTGGCTTGAGGGAAAGGAGAACTCTCACCCTGCCATCGGCTGCTCGGTGGAGATAAAAGATTCAGAGTGTTTTTACCAGCGTTTGTCTCTGCCACTCTGTATCTGGGAATTACACCAGGGAACTGGTCGATAACGCCACTACAATCAGGCTCGCCACAGTGAGTAGCATGTTCTCCTTTCAGGGCTGTCACACAGGAAAGACAATGCAGCACACCTGTAGGCTCCACTGAGAGCTTCCTCTGTTTTATTGTCAGCTCAGTGCGCTGGGACTGAGGCATGAGCTGCTGCTCACCCCTCTGGATACTCTCTTTTACATCACACAGAAAAGACTGTAGACTCCCTCTGTGGAAGACATGTGCTGCATGCTTGCTCTTGTGTTTGATGCAGTCATTCAAAATGGAAGTCCTACTGCTGTTTACAAATACAAATATAATATTCAGCAAAATAAAAATCTTGTTGAAGTTATTCTTCACCAGGGAAACAGTACTTACAAGCTTTGTCTGTAGCTTTCAGCTACATCTTGTGGTCCTTTGACAGATTGAATTTGCTTGGTTGTCAAGCAGATAGCTCAATAGTCACCGCCAGTGTTGGGTAGCATTACTTTTAAAAGTAACTTGTTACATTACAAGTGTACTGCTATTAAAAAGTAACTTATACATTTATACAGTATCTTTATAATGTTCAGTTTTTAGTGAAACTGTTTTAGACAGGTAATGATTCAGCTGTATGTTTGTTTTCCAGAATAATTGAATTATATCAATACATATATTGATATATATCACCTCTCCACCTAATGAAGGTAGGATTTATTGCAGGACTGTTGTATCAGTCCTGCAGAATAAGTTTAATCTTTTAAATGTACCCCATTATTTTGTTACAGAATTTGCCCATACATTTCTAAATGTATTAAGAATAGCATCATGGGATTTTTGGACATATTTTGAGAGAGATGGGTTCTCAGGGCACTAAGTCAGCATCAATACAGCCTCGCTAGCACTGTCAACACTTCACAATGAAATGTCTTATTGTCTCATTGTGAAACAAATCCGGGTAGTGATGAGTCGATCAACAGTATCTTTATTACAATCTTATCTTACCAGAAAAAAAAAAAAAAAAAATGAACAGAGCACCCAACAAAACAGGACTGCCGCTCAGACAATGTCATCTGAGTGACAGCATGACTGATGGCAAATAGTGATCAATAGTGATCAATAAGCCAATATTTTACACAGAGGATTGTTGTGACTCCAGGCCTGAATGAATAGTTGAAACACTGACTGAATCTGTTGATGCTGGCTAAAATCAAATAAACTAGGCAACTACTACCCACAGTGCTGACTAGAGGCTTCAGCAGTCAGTAATGTCAATTCCATTCTGCATAACATTTAAAAAACAGTAGTGTTGATTGTTTTCCAGGACACTAGAATATTTTTGTGCCATAGAAATGAACTTGAGGTTAGTAATCCATTGGAGAGATTTTCTCTTACTCAGTCTTTTCAGTTTACGAAGTTTCTGCTGGTGACTTATGATGTGTGGGTGAGGAGCTCAGAAATCTGGAAGATGTGAGTTGGCAGCTGAAACACTGATTGACAAACCAAATCTGTTAGGAGAGTAGGAGATTGTAGAACAATTGATGCATCAATACCCCAACAACACAATTGCAAATGACATTGGGGCAGTGTTGACTTAAAGGTCAGAGAATTTGACAGTTGACCGTACGCTGTGTGTTTCAGCCCAGTCACCAGCATAAAATATTAGCAGTTAATGCTTCTGCAAACCACAGGTACATTCACATCTGTATGTGTCATAGGATATGTACCATATTGACAGGTATTTTAAGCCAAAACATGCTGTTTTCAAAACTCTATATACATAAAGTATAAACAGTGTTGTGACAAGAGAAAAATGTTAAATTACCTAAAGAAAAAGAAAGTTGCCACATAAAGAAATGTAAAAGTCTTATTACTTTGCAAACATTTATTCTGGCAATTGGGTTGGGAGCTTAGATCCATGGTCTGGCAAACTAAATCAAGGGGTTTGCCAAAATGGAGCCTTTCAAAAAAAGTGGGTAGTCTATAAAGACTTGTTTAAAACAGTGCTTGAAGTGGAAAATAATAAGTGCTGGTACTCTCCTACACATGTTGACGAGCAGGGGGTGGGGGTAGCCTACTTGGTAGCCTGCCGGAAGTGCTTCCTCTGGTCAGATCTGCTCCACTGCTGTTTTCTAAGCACACATAGCGTTGATCTCTACAATAACTCAATTTATTACATGTAGCCTTTTATGTGTTCCTGGTTAAGCAGGACATTGCCTCTTCTGTAACAATGAAGTCAAAAGGACCATAGACTTGAGTGATCTGCAGGGAGAGGTTTCAGCTTGTGTGTCCGTGTAAGTTTGCTCATCGCTGATGAATAAATAGACCAATGTTTAAACACAATCACAAACAGCAGTGACGCTATTTCTAATAGATCATCAGTGTATTTTCTGCACTGATTCACTTGTGGCATGCAGAATAAATTAAAACAGATGCCCAAACGATCACTTCAGTTTGGGAGTCACCCTCGGAGCTCTGTTCCGGGGTGCAGCGTGCTCTGTCCGAACAACCCAATTGGTTAACATGGGCACTGAAAGGAAGCAGACAGCGTTTGGTGCGCCTTGCAGCACTTCCGCCTCACTGGCGTGATATGGAGAGGGCAGAAAAGAGTACTGGCAGCCTGTGAGATGTAGAAGTCCTGGTACTGCATACCAGTTAGTACCGGCCCGCTTAAAGTACCAGTCTAAAATGAACAAATGAACAAATTGTCTCGGCAGGACTACAAATATTATTATTATTATTATATTATTATTATTTATTTTATATTGGCTTTTTGATTAGATATCAGATATAATCTCAGGCATAATTTCACTTTTACACACGCACACACACACACACACACACACACACACACACACACACACACACTTTTACTGTATAAATTATGCATTTTCTTAGAAAATATCTTTCAAAGGTGTCCTCTGGCTGACGGAGGAGAGGAGTCGATACAAACTATAGATATGTTCAGCTGTGTTGCATTCAGTTGTTATGGTGCACTCACAGCAATAAACTGAGCAGCAGCCAGTGCTTTGTGGATTTTTTTTGCCCGGAGTTTACCCTTTCATACTTTTAACCAAGTGACTGGTAGGCACTCCTCAGGGCTAAAAGAAAATGTCAACCACTTCTATTTACTCTGTATGTGTTTTGGGAAAAATAATAATTTTATATTTCTTCTAATAAGATGAGTTAGTTAGTCATGTGGAGGCCTGCTGTTTGTTGTCAGTCGCCTTGAGTATTTGTTCAATTATTTATTATTCTCCACTGTAGTTTGCAGTTGCTCTGAAGGGATTAATGAAGTTGAATTGTTTTGTCATTGTATCTTCCAAGTGAATGATGGTGCGTCTTCCTTGATCATAAATTCTGTCTCCCTGAATTTCTCATTTCCCTGAAGAGCTGCTGGGCCTAAAACAATCTTTATTGTCCTCAATAGACATGCAGATTACATATGTTGTACCTGAAAAGCAGAGCATGGCCAGTGTGAAACAGAAGCAGACATATTTTATAGTGCCACTAATGATTTCTCAACCCAATTGCCACAATAAATGTCAGCTTAGTACATTTTTCTAAAACCACAGATAAGTTTAAAGTATCCAGTGGTGTCACACTTACAAATGCTGAAACGCCCTGGGCCCTCGTCAAAAATATCCAGTCGTTTCACACATTAAAATGCCAAAAGACAGACTGCACCACCCTGATGTGAAAGTCAGGGCATGAACATGTAATGTTATTGTAATATGGCACGTTTTGTGTGAATATCAATTAGTAAGTAGCATATGAAAACTTGGACGTATCTGTTGTTTGCAGAGATGTTAAGTGCTAACGTTATATCCTGGCAAATGGGCTGGTTTCCAGAGGTGAAACTAATGCAACCTCTAACTTTGCTCTTTAAGGCCACACACCTGCACTGAGTGTATAATAGCATGGCATACTAGCAAAGAAAATGAAAAATCCTCTTTCACTTCTTTGTTGCTTATAAACTATTGGAGATTGCAAGCAAAAGATAAAAGTTCTCTGCTCAAATGAGTTTCCACTCATTTTGTCTGCAGATTCAGTTTGTTTTCCCTTTCTGTGCTGTCTTCAAAACCTCCCTTTATTCCCTCCTGCTCTATCTTTTTATTCAGCTTTAAATGGATTTCATCTTTTCTTTCCACCACTATAATCATCCAAAAAAGCTTGCAACTTGTGAACTTGAGGAACACTAAATCCTCCCCCCTACTCCATACACACACATTTGCACACATACACACAAACATTGGCAGGGATCTTAGGCATTCACGGGCTGATGATTCCGATAATCTGAGTTCAAATACAATTCCTGGATCACAGGATTTAAATGACATTATATAGAAATTTGATTTCACATCTCGAGCAACTGAACCTCCCCCGATCCCATCTCTTTCTAATTACACTACTTTCCCTTGAATCTGCACCAGACTCTTTCTTCTGCTTCCCTTTTTGTTCATTCTGCTTGAATACAGGCTGGGATATTCTTTAGCGGCACAATGCATGTATTACAATACAAAGTAACCCAGGAGCTGCTATATATTCCCAATGATGGCTCCCCCATGAATTGGCTCCGTGTTTGATTCATGGTGGGCCACAGTGTTAAAGAAAGCAGGGGGTGAGCCTATCCAGTCATCTACCAGTGACTGACACAGTGAATATTTATAGGAGAATGCTAAGTTCAACTGAATTCATTTTTAAATCAGCTTTGGAAAGTATCTCATACTAGAAATCAAAGGTGATAACAGTGATACAAGGTCCTCTAATTTCCCACAGTGATACAGGTATAGATGACTACTGAGGTCAACTTTTAGTTAGTGTTACATTTACACACATCAATGTCTACATGTCCTATCAACATTTACATTACCTTAAAGTCTACTGACTGCTGCTCTGTATGCATGTCGGCTCATCTCTCTGTGTCTGTATGTACAGTATATCTGTCAAGGATCACAATAGGATCCAAATGCAGACACACAGAGGCAGGCAGGTTGAAAACAAAAGGAGAGCTTTAATGAGCTGATGTCCAATGTGTAATTCCACATCCAGTCCAAAAAACAAAAAGCAAATAACTAAAGCACAAAATGACAGGCAAAGGAGAGTCCAAGGAAAAAACCTAAAGAGAAATACAAAACTAAGGACAAACCAGAAAACCACAAGAACAAATCAGGACCACAGGGAGTGTATGAGAACCGGGGAACAGGCATAGGAGCACAAGAGATGTGTGGATGGAGACAGATGAACCAACAAAGAGTGCAGGAACAAAACAGGCTTAAATAGAAATTAAACATACAAAGGGATGAGGTGCAGAGGGAGAGACACTGGGAAAACGGCAGTGCTAATGAGATAGTGAGACAGTTGTATGGGGGGGGAGTCAGGCTGGGGAGGAGCACAGGAACACAAGAAGAAGGTTTGTTGCACTAGCTAACATTATGAACTGCAGCTAGCTAACATTAATGTTACTAACGCTAGCTAATGTTACGGTTGACCATTATAAGTATCCAGCCAGTAACTCCCGCCCTCAGGCCTCTCTCCAAAGCCACTCCCCCCAAACCATGACACACACTGTCCAACAACTGCCAAATACCACCGACGGAGTCCGAGTCCTCATGAGTGGTGTGAAGAAGAGTACCAGTGCATCGTTTTCATCACAACATCTAACTACAAGTAGCTACCTCATGTCTCATTCACCTGTAAGTAAACGCCTAATATTATCATATTGAACATAAACAACAAACACAGTCACTGCTAGCACTGATAGCTGTCAAGCTAGTTTTGTTAGCATTCAGAAAATGTTTTGAAAGTGTATTTTGATGTTGTAACTTATTGCTGCTATAGCAGCTGGCTATGGTAACATTAGATATGGCAAAGCTAAAACATCAAGATTAGTGGCCCGCTACATGTTTTTTTTTTTTTTAACCCTCTGATTCACAGATGAACATCAATATTGTATTGGACTCTTGATGATACGATGTTTTGCATGTTAGAGCTTCCACGATGAGAACATCGTTGACTCTGATGATGAGTACACACCAGAGCGATGCACATCATCACGTCAGAGAGGACGACAGGAGGGCAACCAGCAGTGTCAGAGGAAGTGGAGGCAGAGGCCGTGGATGTGGACGAGGGAGGGCGACAGGTCAAGGAACAGATGTTCATACGTTGAGTAGAAGATCTTCAAGCTCAAAGGATTGCACATGAGCAGGTATCTAAAGTAGAACATTACTTGCGCTATTTTCTGATAAACACCACCTATAACTAAACTAATTGTGTTTGTACAGTATATTGACCAGACATGTATCTTGGACACTCAAGTGCCCTAATCAGAATCACATTCATTTCCAAGCAGTTTTTCCCAATTTGACTTTGTGTTTTGGTGCATAATAATAAACACAGTAAGTAGAAAAATGTAAAGAAAGATAAAGGGCTGGTACTTCAAGTCAAAAGCATCAATGGATAAAATGAAAAAAATGTCACATAGACTGGGACAACTGTACAGTTTTGTCCAGGAATGTCTAAAGTATTCACTATTGGCAGTGATTGTCCTGTAGAAAGAATAGCACAATTACATATCTGAAAGTAAATACAGCTTTTCAAGGTAGAAATTATTTTCGATTTATTATAACACCACAACTTTTAATGCATTTTATGCAGTGACAAATATTCCTGACATCAACCAGAAATAGCTTCTGTTACATCAAATTGCGACATTTACAGTCATTTCATTTTTACCAATTCTACTTTTTTGGGGGGTTAGCAAAATGTCACTTTCAGAGTAATTTACATTGTTTCACATTTTTTATTATTTTTACTATGTATTTTGAAAGTAGTGTGTACAAGCTTTTAAATGACTTTACAACATTACTTGTCCAACTCCTCAACTCCTGTGACCGAAAAGTCATCATATCGGTAAAAATTATAATAATTACAGAAAACTGGATAAGGATAGAGAACTAAATGTATTTACAGGACATAAAGGTACATTTCAATGTGTTTACGGGCCCTAAAGTTACATCTGGATGTGTTTATGGGGCATAAAAATGTTATTGATTCTCTCAAAGACAAAACAGGACTGTTGCTATGTAAAAATAAAAGTAGTGATACAAGTCTGGGGTTAGGTGGGCGATGGGAAGCTTATATGATAGGTAGCAAGCACTTATTTGAAGGGAGTGGTAGGTTCATTGTGTGCAGCAATTATGGTGAGTGTTTCCCACAATTCTACTGTGGTCAGCTGACAGTCGGATCATGAATTGAAGTGTCGTTTCACCTCTTGAGCTCTCCAACTTCTTTTTGTTTGTATCCTTCTCCAGTTCGGTCTGTCTTCTCTTGCTCTGTTTGGCAGTACAAGCTGCTGTAGGTACAGCTGGTGATGAAAAGTGTGTCTGCACCTTCTCTGCCATTCTGTCCGTAAACAGTGAGCTCACTCCACCACAGCTCCAGCAGTGCGATAGGTAGACTCCAGTCACACGCAGTGAGTGATGGGCGAAGTCAGCGCAGGGTGGGCAGGTAAGGACAGATTGATGGACAGGTAGACTGTCAATACAATACAATACAATACAATATCTTTGGGTCGCTACAGTTGATTGGATGAAGTGATTACAGCCCTGTTGCTGCCAGAGACCATGGATTGTTTTCCTTTTTTCCCCAAAGCATTTTATATTTTGATTGCTGTCTGGATGTTAAGAGATTTTTTACAAATATGATAAAAAATGCTTCTGAACAGAATTACCAACCCAGCTTTAAGGCAGTACAGTATACTGAGCGCATACGGTAGAAATCAGCTATTTACCAAGACTCTTGATCACTGACAAAACATGTTACAACATACAGATGGCTAATGACACAGCTAACAACAAGCTTATAATGCGTAGGGTAGGTCACAGCCACATTATGTGTACAGCTGATCTGATCCCACAAATGGGCTTTTGTATCTCTGTTGTGATACATTTTGTCTGACATATAAAGCTCATGACAGAGCTCCATTCTTTGGTCACCATAGTGATGGGTGAAGAGTCCCACCCCGCCCAATGTATGATTGCACCTGAAAATGGGCGACAGTGACAACACCAGCGCCTTCCTGGAAAGTTCATTTTTTTAACTAAACGCTCTGAGCAGCTGACATAGATGTCCAAGCGCTCTGAAAAAAAGAAGCTGGGTGGGGACAAGATAACTAGGAAAGGATTTATAAAAAGTTTAATTGACAATTACGCCTAAATACTAAACAAACTTAAGCTAGCTTAGATATGCCATGCACATCATAGCAAGAGCTGTTAGCTAAATAAATAAATAAAAGCCAGGGCTATTAATTCAAGTTTGATGGTAGATTAGATTGGCCTAGCTGATCCTCAGTCACATACGGACACACATGCAGAAAAACACACTTTTTTCTGCATTTTAGAATTGTACCACTGTTGCTTTGGCAATATTGTTCACCTGACAATCATGCCTATGAAGCATACCGAATTGAGGGGAAAAAAATAATGAGAACTTACAGCTTTTAGATTAGCTGAGCTTGTGGATGCCTTAATGATATGGCCACCAGACGCTACTTTAATTGCTGCAAAACAAATACTGTCACTGTCATTACATGCTAATATTACACTGTGGTTGTTTCTTGTTTGTCAGAGGTCAAGAAGAGAGTAAGAGAGAGAGAGAGAGATTGAGGTAAAGAAGGAAAAAAAGGATCATGTAAAACTTGTTGACAAGCAGAGTATGGGGATGCCTGACAGATCCACTCCAGATGTATTTTAAACACTTAAAGAATTTTCTATATTTAAAAACAAGTCATCGACATATGGTTTATCCACTAAATTGTTATTTTAGCCCTAACCCTAACCCTAACCCTATTTTTTTTTCAAGAGATGTCAATATCTACTCAGCTTTCTATGTATGCTTTAGCTAAAGGTGTCAAGTTACCACATTTTGCACCATGAGAGGTTATACCTATTAGTTGCATTACACATGCAACCCACACATCAGGAAGGAACAGAGAAGCTCTCTCTCTCTATGTGAGGAATGTGAAGAAGGTGCTCTGAGGACAAGATCTTAGAACATATTACAATCTGTATAGCCTCAGTATAGCCATAATCATGCCTCCAAGAGGAGTATATAATAGGAAATACACATTTTTGAATGGAGTGGATCTTAATAAACGGGAACAGCAGCCATTTTTAAAATGAATATAGTTAGGGGGTACTAGTGTTGTTACAATACTGAAATTTCTAACTTCAATACAATACCATGAAAAATATGTTCGAAACCACAGGTAAAAATTAACCCAACATTAAGGGCAGACAATTTTAGATTTAATATTACAAGATAGATACAACAAGGCTTGTGTACTGTCGTAAAGAGCAACAGCATCTAACTTAATTTACCTCTGGAGGAGTTCGGGCTATGTGGGATCTACAGCAGTATGTGTGTCACCTTGTTGTCTGAGGGGAGACTGAGAATGAGTACTGAAACTGTTTCTAACATTTAGTATCAATATTTTGATATTTTTGACAACACTAAGAGGGAAACACAAGATGTTATAAAAAGCCTGAACTGTACTCATGCCTCTACGTTCACTGAGAACATGCTTCAAAGCCTTTTGTATTGTTTGCCTTTTTTATGTCAAAGAGACCTAAACCAACATAAAATAGACAATGTGCCCCATCTGATAAGGTTTTGTCCCAGGGACCCCCTTCAGACAAGATTTTTGCTTTTATTACGGTGTTAAAGTGTACGAAACCCATGACCCATATTATCATACAATCTGCCATTGTTTTTTTTTATATGATGGAATTACACTGAAAATTAATGACTGCCCTTTTTATTGCCACTTAAATTCATTTTTAACAATTAACCTGCCACTTAAATGGCGAAAAAAAAAACAATATTACAATAACATTATT
Source organism: Pagrus major (assembly GCF_040436345.1). Taxonomy (NCBI): domain Eukaryota; kingdom Metazoa; phylum Chordata; class Actinopteri; order Spariformes; family Sparidae; genus Pagrus; species Pagrus major. The sequence goes on from NC_133216.1 coordinate 32,859,223, forward strand.
ATTATTATTTGAAATTGGGTTGTTTTCATGTCAGAGATGCAGGGAGAGAGATCTAAAGAGAGCTTAACAGGGAGAGAGAGAGAATTTATAACTTGTTGACTAGCGTGAATGAAAGTGGTTTGAGTGTAGATCTGGCAGAAACTACTTCAATGGCTCTAAAACAAAAATAATTATTATTACTTATTCATATCAGTATTACACTGTATATTTATATTTTTTTTATAAATACAGACAGTTAAAGAATAGAAAAGAGAAAAAAAAGAAAACTTATATTATATACTTGTTTGGTACAGACCCAAAAAATGTCACATCATCATGATTTTTTCTGCCGAAAAATTACAATTGTGATGCAAATTTTTTTTTTCACATATCCTGCTGCCCTACCAACAACTACATATATATATATATATATATATATATATATATATATATATATATATATACATATATATATATATATATATATATATATATATATATATAAGTCAATTGGAAGATATTCACCCATCCACCACTGATTTTCACTGATTTTTTTAAGTCTTAAGTCAAAAAGCAACACAAGCCTAACTATTACAGGTTGTGGACAACTTTGGACAAACTTGATAATACTGGGGCTTCAAAGTTAGTGCTAGACATGCAGGCATGTGCCAGACAACTAGTTGTTACTGCTGACAGTTCGTTAAAATGGCTGTCAAAAGTTGTTGAAGGACAGATGAAAGTGCCATAGTGCAATTCAAAATGTAAATAATCACATGCAACGGTCAATTTCCATTGAAATATACAGTCATACAAGTCATACATTTCTTAGATTGTATGTACGTAAGTTCACATACGTAAATCATGTAACTTATATCAGTGACGACAGTTATGAGAGTTAACATAGTTATTTTAACTCAAAGTATAAACTTTTCCCAAACCTGCCCAAACTGTGACTGTTTAACAATGTTAATATCAGACCAAAAGTCATAATGTGTGAACTTTTTGTCGGTAAGCTTTTACAGTCTAACAAGACATTGCATATTACATGTTATTGGCAAAACTGACACTAGAGTAGTAGGTAGAGCATTATAGCTTGAAGCTGACCAAGCTGCTGTATTTGACGAGTTGGCAGTGAGAACATGTTGGTACTGGCACTGCTGGATGTGAATCAAATTGCAACATTAAATAGAAAAAACATATTTTTATCTATTGCGGATGTTATCATCTCCTCCAATTCCTTTGTGCATTACATTGTTGGAGAATAGCATCCATTAGCAGCACACTCAATGATGATTAGTGGTGCTGTCCTGATTATCTAATACCACTGCTGTGTTTCAGTGCAAATTTGTTTATATTTGGTTTCAGTACCCCTGATAGTTCAGCTGTCATCAAACATACAGCCCACCCACTCGGAGGCTGCAAGAGCATTTCTGATGTTTCTCCAAAAAACCTTTTTGTCTTTCTTTCGATGTAAAAAAAAAACAAAAAAACGAAACAGAAAAAAACAATCCATTCAAAAATCAATTTTGACAGCAAAAAAGGATGACTTTTGTGATTTCAGTCTTTGAAAATGTGCCCATTTTGTACCAAATAAGAAAGTATCTGCTAAAAAACAAAAACAGGCAGTATACTTTAATAGAGTATGGTGAGATGCCATAGATGCTTGATTGACTTCTGTTTATTTTCTACCTTCTCCCTTGTTTACATCTTCTCATTTCCTGGCAATTTTCCCTGTGTGAGATTACTCTCCACACTCAGCACGGCTGGTGGTTTCTTAGACCAAAACAAGATGTGCTGTCGACTGAATTTCAATTAATACACCTCCGGGATTTTCTTCACTTGATAGGAAGGTCTGTAAAACAAATTAGTTTGGCAGCCCGCTCTAAAAATAGGAGAGATGCTGAGGATGTGAGTTGTAAAACTGGGAGCACAGAGGTCCTGAATGGTTATTTGTTTGAGCTGGAATGACTTTTTGTTTCATCTGGTTTGTTATAACACACATTACTGTCGTGATTGTAAAGAGACTGCACATATACACACTGAAAAACAAACACACACACTAAAGAAAACACAGGCCCAGTGCATGTTAGGCAACACAAGGGAAGCTGGGCAGCAGCCTGCATATACACACTGTTTGTTTTGGACTCAGTGCCGTCTCATTTACACGTGTTAATTGCAGCTAATTGGTTCTAATTAGATGAACAGGAAACCCTCTGGGACCACTCATACCTTTAATTTGAAGTAAATATCATTAATTAACATATGCTAATTCCAAGCCAATTAACATTGATTAAGAGATGCCAGCAACAAGGGGGAAAAGCTACCAACTATCAAAAATTACTAATGACTCAGCAAGTGGGGAGAGAGGAAACATCATGTTGGGTGTCAGGGAGTGTGGGCCTGAGTCCAGGCACCACTGGCAACCTTGGCCCCTGGTCCCGTCACCCTGCATGGGGTCACACTGTGACCACTACCATGGCTACCATTCCCTCTATGCTCACTGTACCCAAAGTATCTGCCATGTATCATACTTACTGTGCCCACCATCTGTCAGTCCCACTGTTCCCACCATGCCCGCCGTACCCTCCACGGTTTCCATGCACGCCCTACCCAGTGTACTCATAACCACCACATCCCCCGCAATCACCATTCCCGCTGTACCAAGTGTCCCATTACCTGCTGCATCCACCATACCTGCCATGTTCAGTCCACTTTTATACCCATCAGTTTACTCATCATACTCATCGTGCCAAGCGCAACCTGCCCTGCTCGCCGCACTGAGGTTGCCGTGCTCACCATGCTCACCGTACCCATTGTGCATGCTCTGTGGTACACCTGCACAGGAAACATCCCTGCTGGCTCTGCAGACAGAGGGCATGTGTCTGCCAGGCGATTGAACAGGAGAGATTAGAGGGCTTACTGCTGAGAGAGGGAGCGGAGAGACAGAGGGGGAGGAGGGGGACAGAGAGAGGGCGAGAGAGGAGATGGAGTGAGACAGAAGGAGGTGACAGTGATGGTGAACACTAGAGAGGAATGAGAATTAGAGAGTAGAGCAACATACAAGCATACAACATAAATTTACACTATAGTGAGGTCAGAATAAAACTGACTACTCAAAGAATCAAATGTCACATATGGTCAGGCTGACTACTGGAGAGAGAGCACCAGAGAAAGAGAACAGAAGGCTGATATGGAGACTTCTAAACTGAAGCACAAACTAATTAATCCTGTGGTTATATCAATTTCAATCAAGTTTTACATGCCAGAGGAAACACATAGAATGTTTCTCCCATTGATGCCCTCTGTATTACTGACCATTTCTACTATAAACCTGCAATCAGCTAAAAATGTCATATTCATCACATCAAATCAAGACTAAGGACAGGATCTGTCAAATCAGAATCAATAATCAGGCAAACAGGTGTATCCCTAACCCTTGTGTGTGTGTGTGTGTGTGTGTGTGTGTGTGTGAGAGAGAGCAACATAAATTTACACTATGGTGAGGTCAGAATAAAACTGACTACTCAAAGAATCAAATGTCACAGAGAGATGTGGAAACTTAATAATGGTTTTAGAGCTGATGTTTAATCAGCAATTCAGTTGGCTGATTGACTGAAAATTCTCTCTCTCGCTCCCTCCTGTGATTGTAATTTGAATACTTTGAAATGTTGATCAGACAAATTAACATGTATGAATATAGCTAATACCTGATAACAATCCTTGAACGTTCCAACTGAACATGTTTTTTGTAATAAATCAGTTAAAATAGGGATATAGAAATAGGATTTTAGAAAATATTAAGGTTATGAGCCCAAATTCACCAGTGCTCCCTCACCCCCAGACATATTTGAGAAGACACTGTTGCGTGCTGTCCAATCAACACCCAGGGATTCCAACAAAAGGTGCCCAGCTTCAGAGTTCAGTCTCTCTGTTCTTCGCTGCTCTTTGCCTGCCTGAGTTGTACTGCATTGTTTGAGCCAACTTGTTAACAATACTAGAGAAGTATGTGGTGGGAGGTTGTGGATAGGTAGGTTGTGGTATCCTGGTGCCACTTGTTTTGAAGTCCTTATTTAGATAATTTAGTTAGGTCTTTTATTTTGTGGTTTCAAATATAGAGATTCAGTCAGGCCTTGTTTTGTTATATTCATTTCAATTTATTTGGCACAACCACCTCGCCCCTTCCTCCCCCACATTTTTGAGAACATTTGTCTTGAAGTATGGTGTTGAGCAGAAGATAAATCACCTTTGATGCCACTTTGACTTTGACTGTCGTATTATTGTCTCTGGTAGTTTTAATAAAAGAGACATAACAACACCAAAACATCAAACATTCTGAATATATATATAGTATATGAAAACATAGCGAAGTTGTAGTATTTTCTTTATGCAAGCAGGATGTTCAACTGTGCACAACAGACATGGTCCACAATCAAATTAACATGTCACAACTAAACTGAGCTCGACTTAGCTGAATTGATTTTTTCGAATGTTTTTTTTTACCCAAATCTAGAATATTAAAATGTCTCTTTTAAGATTCTGTTCCAGTCTTACTGCCATCGTGTCTAATACAGCAGCCTGGTCAATGGCCCTATGCCTCTAGGTACCCCTCTAGCATCATTGCTGGAAGCGGCCCTGATTTAGCATAAAGAGGAGGAGAAATCTCAGTCAGGGTGGTTGAATTGTTTTGTAGCTATGTTACCATACTTACATTACGTAAGTAAGGTAAATTATGTAAATCATCATCAACATACTGTAAGTAACGAAAGTGACGTAACTGAATATATGTAGCAAAATCATTTTGACACTGAAGTATGACCTTTTCCTAAACCTAACCAAGTATTTTTTGTGCTATTTTGTGTTAACAAACGTCCAAAATTATAATATGTCATAATATGTGAAATGGTTGTCAGCAAGCTTTATTTTGAAAGTCTAACTGGATATTGCAGTATACATATTATTGCTACCTTGACTGCGAAGCCCTTCTTGTGTAAAACTGACACTAGAGGGGTGGGTGGACCGTCATAGTTTGAAGCTTAAGGCCACTGGCCAAGCGACCATATTTCACAGGTTAGGAGTTAGAACATGTTGGTTTTAACATGGCACTTAAAACCATCTTGAGTAAATCTTCAAAATCTGCTTCTTTTTTCCATCATGTTCCCAAATTTCAGAAATTAACTTGTGAAAGGTTATTACAAACCGGTATAAATGATAGAGAAGATTATGAAAAGAAGAACCAAGTTGTAATAGCCCAGAGACATTTTGCTGGAAAAAAAGTTTAATATTAATAAAAATGGGAAGCTGACATGGTTGTTTATGATTGGCCGTAGCGCATAGCTAACAAAGAGTCACATGGAGCAGGGGACATACTCAGGCTCTGGGCATATGGTCAGGCTGACTACTGGAGAGAGAGCACCAGAGAAAGAGAACAGAAGGCTGATATGGAGACTTCTAAACTGAAGCACAAACTAATTAATCCTGTGGTTATATTAATCATATTAAATAAGTTTTACATGCCAGAGGATAACACATAGAATGTTTCTCCCATTGATGCCCTCTGTATTACTGACCATTTCTACTATAAACCTGCAATCAGCTAAAAATGTCATATACATCACATCAAATCAAGACTTAGGACAGGATCTGTCAAATCAGAATCAATGATCAGGCAAACAGGTGTATCCCTAACCCTTGTGTGTGTGTGTGTGTGTGTGTATGTATTCATGCAAGAACAATTTGTAGGTCGAGCAAGCAGGAGCCTGTGTGTGTGTGTGTGTGTGTGTGAGGGCTAGAGGCTTGTGTGTGTTGCTCCCTGTAGGTGCGGGCACTGCCACATTGCCGGTTGCCAGGCTGCCCACCGAACCATCTGACACACATTCACACCTCAGCCACCATGCCCACAAGCACATGCAGACAACACTGGCAGTCTGTTTACCCTCTGTGTCTGTGTGTGTGTGTGTGTGTGTGTGTGCGTCTTGGAGTTAGATGGATATAGCAGTGCAACAGATATTGACAATATTTATTCACCTTCCAAATTGTGGCTTGAGCAGTTTGGTACTGAATGCTAGGACTGCTAAGATAAGTCGACCCTGTTCTCTTTGACTCGATCCAAACATATGTAGAAAAATGCTGTCTAGTATTGGTTTCATAATGCAGAATGCAGTTTGAAGGTTTTCAACCTTTTAGTCTGTATTCCTAGTTAAACTTTCCAACATTTGACCTCGAAGCATTCCAGGTGCAAAACACCTTAAGTTTAAGTAATAGTTTGGGTCATTTGATGTGGGGTTGTATGAGGTACTTATCCTTAGACGGTGTGTTACTTGCACTAGATGACCATCATCTCTCCCCCAGTGTTAAGAAGCAGCAGAAAGCACCAACAGGGAAGCAGAGCATTGTACTGCTAAACGGCACCAGCAGCAAGGTGTATTGTAGCCACCTAAAGAAAAATACATATCTGTTAAAGTGTCAACTATATTTTAAATATTTTTGGCGCTTTACATTGCCAGCAGACATAAGTAATACAGTGCATGGCAGGCACAGCTGTGCTTGTGCGTAGGAATACAGACGTTGTATGGTTGAGGGAATGTAGTCCCAAAAGAAAAGGCTGTTTGACGACACTGTAAAGCACCAGATATGTTCAAAATACAGCAATATCTATCTATCTATCTATCTATCTATCTATCTATCTATCTATCTATATATATACATATATATATATATATATATATATATATATATATATATATATATATATATATATATATATATATATATACATATATAAAACATTTTTTGTTTTTTTTAGGTGTACCTTCTTTGAGGTGGCTAAACTACGTCTTGCTGTTGGTTCTGTTTAGCAGTACAATGTTCTGCTTCCTTGTTTGTCAAAGACCTGAACTATCACTTCAACAAAAAACTTGGTTGATCGTAACAAAATGATGTCTCTTTGACAAACGTACACACAAATGAACCCTTAGGAAATAATGTAGTCTGCAAATACATCCTACCCTGTGAATGGTGCCATTGTTCTGTGATGTCAGACAACTACTTCTTCATGAAGTGGGGGTAGATGGATGTGCCCTGAGTTTACAAGTAAAGATTCCGACTTCGAGTTGTGTTGGCATTGTACTTTTTCTTGTTGGAAGTCGGAAATTTTCAAGAAATTAGTTGTCTGGAATGCAGCATTAATGTTGTCCTCACTTATGATGCATACACCATAAATAACTTCAAGGAGAGAGCAAAAGTATGCACTGCTATCCCCTTTTGTATGATTCATTATGTTGAGACTACAAAGACTCAACAGAGTTGTCCGTGAGAGATCATGGTTGCAATGGGATGCAGCCACAATAAGGCTAATACAACAAAAATTCAACCCGTCTTCAAGTGTGGCCATTCAGAGCAGGTATTAGCACATTTGCCTTCGGACATGGCTTTAGGTAACATGTTGTATAAAGACATTGAAGACACACAGTACTGTGGTGTTTCAAATTTTAAGAGCCACATGTTAGCGATCATATCTGCCTACTTAAGACCTGACCTAACTGAACCTGACTGGTCATGCCAAATTTGAGACTCAAATCTCGAAGCTATTTTTTTTCTGAATGTGAGTTGTTATTAACAGCAGTTACTTTACCACTGTAATGCTGATGCCAAGCTAATGCTAAAGCTAAGTCCCACTGTACTGCCCTTGCAACACGTTCTCTTTAACACTCAAGGCTTGACTTGTATTTTGCTCAAGTCTTGTTTCCTCTTTTGGTTTTTCGCTTTATTTATAAAACTGAACATAACAAAGATACAAACATAAATCAGTACACAAGCATTACATTTACATGTAGAAATTAAGAATTAAAAGCACATATGTTAAAAGGAAGCACTGTACTGTATAAAAAAACAGCTCAACTACCACAACAGTTAAAAGTTACAAAGTCAATTGGTGAACAGAGCTAGCTGCTGGCTAGCAGAGTACATGTTTCAGTGAAACAACAAGTAGTGTCAAAGATACCGAAGTATCGGCTGCCATACCACCAGACTACAGAGCAGCTTCATTCCTCAGGCTGTGACTCCTCAACTCATCATCAGCACTACATTTTCCAAAAATAGATGTAGCAGGACTCAAAAGACTCAGTCTTTGTTTAATTTTATGAATCCTTGTGATTTAAAAAAAAATTACCCTACCTATCCAGCAGTGTTTTGCCTGTTCCACTGTAACTCACTCAAAGGAATCTGCAAAAGGGCATGTGGTGGCTCTTAAAGCTTGGGTAGGTAATTCTGTTCAAAAGCATTTTCTATCATATTTGTATAACATTTCTTAACATCCTGACAGCAATCAAAATATTAGATAATTTGAAAAAAACCCGAAATAAATCCATTGTCTCTGGCAGCGATAGGTCTGTAAAAACTTCATCCAGTCAATTTAACCGGCCCAAAAAATTTTGTATGGACGGACTACGTGTCTAAAGCTAACACTGCTGAACAAAGAAAAGAAAGACTGAACTCGAGAAGGCTACCAAAAAAGAAGTTAGATAGCGCAAGAAGTAAAATGAGAGTCAACATCGGAGTGGCTTTTCAGCGATGGCGACAACTGAAGCAGCCGAAAACCTGAGGACAGACTCCATGGTAGCTGTGTCTCTGTTGGACAGGTAATGAGCTGGTTTGTTTTGTTGGGGAAATGTATTATTACTCTGCATTTTGTAGTCAACGTAGCTAACATTAGCTCCTTATGTTGCTGTCGTATGTATTCACCCAACACTAACGATAGCACTTTGTACACCGTTGACAAGCAGGCCAGCGTTTACATGTACTGTGGATCTGATCCATACAGCAGTGTTCACACATGCACTGCTACCCTGGGCTGTTTGGACATTAGCCAGACGAGCTGTATGTGCGGGTCAGACTAATTCTTGTGTGCTACATGTGTGAAAGGTCAAGTCCACTGTTCGGAGGTCCTGGGAAGATTACATACATCTGTGAATATAGTTTGCATTGTATTTGTGAGCCGATGTTGTTAGATGGTATTTATGTGACATCATTCATATAGACTGAACTAGATGTTTTCCAAAGTTGCTGATGTTGCCTATTTCTGTGTCCTATAGTTATGAGAGGGACGCATCAACTTCCAGCCCTCGAAGCGTCAGTTCACAGCAGAGCCATGCCCTGATGTTTCCACTATTTCTGTAGAGTCTCTCTCAGACAGATAAGTGTAACTTGATGCTGATAGCAACATGGATCAGACCACTGTTATTCATGTAATATGTATCTTTGATAGATACATTTCATATATACATGTGTCCTTCTTTCATATCAAGTTGGTTTGCTTTATGTGCATGAATGTGCTCCTTAGCAGGGATACAATACGAAAGGGAATGGCATCATTTTTTTAGATGTACCAGGAAAATGCTTCAAGTACTGGTCCTAGCAGTCACATGTTAGCCTACTGCTTGAGACTATTGCATATTAGTAAGACATTTTTTAAAAGAAAATAGACTTTGCATTTCAGTTCATGATCTGACAATCCCTATAAACCTGACAATCCCTATAAATAATCGCTTGCCACCCGTCACATAAGCTTCCCACCACCCACCTAACTCCAGACTTCATTTTTTTACATAGCAACAATCCTGTGTTGTCTTTGACAGAATCAATAACTTTTTTATGCCCCATAAACACATTTAGATGTAACTTTATGTCCTGTAAACACATTTAGTTCTCCATCCTTATCATCCAGTTTTCTGCAATTATTATCATTTTTGCAGAGATGATGTTACTCCTTTCTCTTAGGCCAAGTACGCCAAGGTGTACAACAAAAAGTCCAGCAAGTAGAGCTTGTACACACTATTGTCAAAATGCATAGAAAAAATAATGAGAACCTGAAAATATGTAAATTACTCTGAAAGTGACATTTTGCTAACCCCCGAAAAAGTAGAATTGGTAAATATGAAATGATTGTAAATGGCACAATTCTGATGTAACAGAGGCTATTTCTGGTTGATGTCAGGAATATTTGTCACTGCATAAAATGCAACTCAAGTTGTGGTGTTATAATAAATTGAAAGTAATTTCAAGGTCCTTGAAAAGCTGCATTTACTGTCAGAGAAGTAATTGTGCTGTTCTTTTTACAGGACAATCACTGCTGAAACAGTATTGAGACAGCACCGACATCAACAGCAAAACCAGTCAAGAAACCTCTGGACGTCCTTCCTGGATATAGTTGTTTATGCTAATTGTACTGTATATTGTCTAAACGATAAAAGGTATACTATATTTGTAGTGTTATTTATTTACACGTGTTCCAAGAAATGGAATAAACAAGAGCCTAATTCAGTTGTTATTATTAGTGCATCACGTAAAGTTTAAGAACTGTAATGGTTTGGTGTTTATGCTGGAAGTGTAAAGAAAAGGTATTTATCATTTTCAAGACTTTATTCAAACAATTTAGAGATAATGCAAAAGAAGGAGTAAATACAGAACGAGAAATAAATAGGTGTCAGGCAGAGTTCAGCACTTGATGTGATTACTCCAAACGTAGTCCTTGAATTCTGGCCCGTAAAGCAACAGATGAGCAACATGAGTAGATATTTTTATGGAACAGAGCTCGACTGTCCTCAGCATACTGTGAACATATACACTTTCAATGGTCAATACTTTAGACATTCCTGGACAAAACTGTACAGATGTCCCAGTTTATATTACATTTTTTTGAAGTACCAGCCCTTTATCTTTACATTTTTCTACTTACTGTGTTTATAGTTATGCACCAAAACACAAAGTCAAATGGTGAAAAACTACTTGGCAACAAATGTGATTCTGATTATTGTGTGTCCAAGTTACATGATCAATATACTGTACAAACACAAATAGTTGTAGGTGGTATTGATCAGGAAAAAAGCACCAGTAATGTTCTACTTTAGATGCTGACCTGCTCATGTGCAATCCTTTGAGCTTGAAGATCTTTTTCGACCTGTCGCCCTCACACGTCCACGGCCTCTGCCTCCACTCATGTCGTCCTCTGACGGGATGATGTGCTCCGCTCTGGTGTGTCTGCGTCATCGGAGTCAACTATGCTCTCATCATGGAAGCTCTAACATGCAAAACATCGTATCATCATTAGTCCAATACAATATTCATGTTCGTCTGTGAATCACTGAGGGAAACCAAAAAATAAAACACGTAGCAGGCCCACCACTAATCTTGATGTTTTAGCTTTTCCATATCTAATGTTACCATAGCTAGCTGCTGCTAGCTAACCAGCAATGAGTTACAACATCAAAATACACTTTCAAAACAATGTCTGAATGCTAACAAAGCTAGCTTGACAGCTATGTTGGTTGTTTACGTTCAATATGATAATATTAGGTGTTTACTTACAGGTGAATGAGACATGAGGTAGCTACTTGTAGTTAGATGTTGTGATGAAAACGATGCACTGGTACTCTTCTACACACCACTCATGAGGACTCGGACCCCGACGGTGGTATTTGGCGCATTCATGATTTGGGGGAGCGGCTTTGGAGAGAGGGCAGGGGGCGGAGTTTACTGGCTGGATACTTTCAAATCAGGACTGGACTTGACAGTTTTTCCAACTTACCGACCCCAGCTTTAATGCATCAGTATACTCAAACAGAAGTGCTTGGACGCTCAAACAGTATCTGAAACCACCTTCAGCTTCTAGGGAAATTGTTGGCTGAATTTCTCTAGCTTTCCAAAAACAACATTCACTGCCCTCCAGTGGGCCATTCAGAACAGGTATAAACACTTTTGTTGGTCCGATGCCAGGTCTGATGAATTAGTTCTTTTTGAGTATATTCCAGCCTTTAAGCTTTCAAAATATTCCATCCAGCCATGTTAGCTCACCCAAATAAGAATGTATTCATAGGTATTTTGCTGGAGTAACTGGTCAATTCCAACTTGTGAGAACATGCATGCCCTGTGCCCTATATGTGTGCGTATATTTTTTATCTGCGTGTGTGTCTGTTAGATATGTGTGTATGTGGTGTAGGGCTGCATCAAGTCATTGGTCGGGAACTACCAGACAACGACAACAGCCAGTTGCTTAATAATAAACCCTTCAAAGGCTGTCTGATGTCATACACACTCACTCTCTCTCACACACACACAGACACACACACACACACACACTGCAGCCACATGGACGAGGGACTAAGACAAAGACCGCCAGAGAGAGAGAGTGAGGGACAGCGCAAGCAGACGTGGAGAGAGGACACTGTTGTTGTCGGGCTTCATGAATATTTAGCAGGACTTGTTGGAGTGAAGATAGAGGTTTGCTCTGTGTGTGTGTGTGTGTGTGTGTGTGTGTGTGCATGTTCAAACACATTTCCCAGGAGTGTGTGTCTTGTGCGTGTGCCTTGTCTCTGTGTGTATGTGCGTGTACATGCTAAAACACATTTAAAACACTACTCTTTTAGTATGGATGCATGTGTGTGTGGTGCTCATAGGGACAGCTATTCCCATGGTAACAGTGGTACTTTAGGTACTGTGGACACCTACTGTACCTGTGAGGACCCCCCACCCCCAAACCCCATTTGTGTGAGTGTGTGTGTGTTTGAGTCTTTGTATTTATGCAATCATGACGAGCAGGTCAAACAAGCAGGTCCCTCCGAACTAGTTCACCTGCATGTATGTGTGGTGCCTGTGTGTGTGTGTGTGTGTGTGTGTGTGTGTGTGTGTGTGTGTCTGTCTGTCTGTTTGGGGGTGTGGTGAGGGGAAGGGGTCATGGTGGGGTGGTGGTGGTGGTGGGGGGGCTCCCCAGCATTTTGTCATGGCACACTTGACAAAACAAAGACAACTCACTTTTCTGGTCCTCTGCCACATTTGGTATTCAGGAACAAGTCGGGTCTGTGGCTGCAAGGACCCGATAACACCTCCTCTCTCCCTCTCTCTCCCGCTCTCTCTTGGGTGTTGTGGTGGTGGCGGTTGGGGGCTGAGGGGGCTGCTCACTCCAGACAGACCCTGCCATACGAATGCAAAGCCTCAGCTGCCGCAAATCCACCCCTCCTGCCCCCCTCCACCTCTACCACCACCCCTTCTATTATTTCGTCGGATTTCACAGCTATTTTTGGATGGACGGGCTAAGCCGTCCAAGGATCTCCACTGGAGATATGTCATCAAAACCCAGCCATCTCCCCATGCAGTCATTAACATAAAAATTAAAAAATGATCTGCGGAGAAAATGGTTCAGCGAATAAATGAATGAATAAATGAATGAATGAATGAATGAATAAATGAAAAATATATAAATCTCATTCCAACCAGCCATCTCCTGTTTGTCTTTTCTCTTGTCTTTGCTGAAAGAAAGTGACAGAATGAGGCTGTTTATATCTTATTGGATTATTTGTTTAGAATTGAGCCTAAACACATGCTTACAAATGACTTACAGGAAAACAGAGACGGAAACAAGCAATGAGCAGTTTGGACAGGATGGGAGGGAGTGTGGATGGTGCTCATCCAAGTATCCTCAAGATGTCGCAAAAGCTTATTTGCGATGTCTTTTTTTTTGCATATGTGTTCCAAAAATATGATCCATTCCAAAGCTCAGAGGAAATGCTGACCACATGCCGTGCAGCAGAAAGCTGCTGGATGAAGAAGGAATCTGATGCAATGCTTTCAAATACAAAGCAAATGGATGAGAAGACCAGACACCGAAAACTTCAATTGAGGTTTTTTTTTTTTAAATCAGTTTTGAATGTCTCAGAAATTGGAACCTCCATGTGGAAGCCACCATTCAAACTGCACACTGCACACTTTCCTCCACATCCACATGGCCTTGTGCACCAAAACCAAACTTCAAAATTAAAAGCAATAAAAGGTCTCCATCTTATGTCTTTACATACTATTCATTGGATAGTTTGGACTTGTTTGATCTGGGATTTATTTTGAAATCTATGTTTGGTGTCTTCGTGGACAGCAAGGCTGACATTTTGACCAAGGCGATACATTTTTAGCGAATTTTCTCAAGAAAATTACATCTGATATGAATCTGATACTTGAGTTTCTACTTGTCACAGTATTGTGTACAGTATAAAACTTGAGATAGCAGCAGATACACCTGATTATTAGAGCCATGTTTGGTTTAATCAGCATCAGTTGCAAGAAGTTTGAGTGGTTCTGCTGGATGAGTTTAGACTGGTTAAGTAGGTAACATAATCGCTAGAATAAAAGAAAGCGATTGACACACATGCCAAATGTGTGTTACTGGAAGTTTTGTGACATCATGACAACTTGCATCGATTGCTGGTTAACTACTGTTGCTGGTGAGTGAACCAGCCACATGCTAGTCAGCGAGGAACATGCTAGTGCTAGTCAGTCACAACATAGATCCGGCACAATATAAAGCAGGCGGTTTTAATGTTGTGGCTGATCAGTGTATAGCCAGCTCACTAAAGCTAGGTAGTTGCCAATTGGACAATGCATTTGAAATGTTTATTTTAGGGGTGTATTTGTCTTGACACCTTGACTCATTGGTAAAGTAAAAGTGGCTGGTGCCACACAGCAAATCCTCTGTTCTGGACTCATCAGTCACACACAGGTCAGTGCTATCAAGAGGGCTCGCTGTTGGTTTGATGGTGGTCACATATTTGATGTCAAAGTTAGCCAAAATTAACCTCAATGTGAACGATCTGCAAGGATGTGCATCACCCTTGTGAGCATCTAAATACTGGTGTAAAATTTAAATTATGAGTCAGTAATATACTTGCTGGGGGACATGGCAAGAAACATAAGACCATGACAGGCAGATTTTCAAAAAATAAGAAATGTGTCAAGAGTAGCAGAAGCAACAAGGAATCACAGACAACCCAGCAGAGCACTGTGGCTGTAGTGGGCTAGTTTAAACTAAACTAATGAGGCACTGAGAAGCAGGTGTACAGGTAGGTGGATAGTCAGGTGACTGGCAAAGATGGGAAGCTCGCTGAGTGCATCTGGTGGACAGGTGTGGAATTACAAAGTCTGAAAGGCAGAAAGAATTCAATTATAACTGGAAAGTGAGAATAAAGAGCTCAGCCATTGGATATTGGCAGCCTTGGTGGATTTTGAGTTCAGTGATTTTTTTCCCTAATGCACATATGCAATCATTTGGTAGATATTACCACAGTAAAATAATAAAAATAACAGAGTAATGGAAAGAGTCATAACAAGGCAGAAAATAACAGCACAGTAAAAATGAGTACATGTATACATTGAGCATACTACAGTAAAGATATGGGATATTTTGACAATATAATATCAGCTGCGCTGTGTCTCAGGCTGTGTCATTTCTGCTTCTATTTGCAAGGTGTTTATTCTGTCAACGACTTGAGTGTTTGCCCAGCTGGCACAGACTCCAGCTCTGGCAGCGTCAATGCACCACCTCCCCTAGGGGGCAGAGGGATCTAGGGCCTCACGGAGGGTGGTGGTGGGGGTGGCGGGATTGGGATACGAGAGCTAAATCGAGGGAGCAAGATGCCCATCCTCCCTCCTGGCCCTCGCCACCCCCTCTGCACCATCCCCTGCCTTTTCCCCAGACTATTTACCAGAGAGCATGTGCAACGTCTGCTGAGGCGGTGGCAACGGCAAGCCAACCTGCATGAGCGTGCATCGATGCCAGTCCAAAAGCTGCCACCACCATCAAGGCCCCCAGCCTCCCCTAGCCAAAGTGGGACGGCTTAGCCCCCACATAATCCCTATTGACTGCCTCTTGCTTTGTCTGCCAATTCCCAGCATTGGATTTGTCTCACTCGATGATGCGCTCCACTCCACTTCTCCCACATTAATCCATACTGTTATTACTTTTCAATACCAACGCTAATTATTGCCCCCCCCCACTACCCATTCAACCCCACCCTGACATTGCCACACATACCGTTTTGGACGTAAAACAACAGCAAAATAAGAACAAATGAGTTAAGAGCCATTGAAAAGAAGCCAAGGATGACAGCAATGGAGCTAATTCCATCCTTTAGCTGCTGACAAATCAACTGGCGGCTGCAAAGCGAGTGTGAAATGCAACGTGGGATACAGTGCTGGGCGAGGCAGGATGGTGACATGAGGAGGCCATCCACGCTATACTGCCCTCAGAGATGTGCCAGCTTTGAGGGACAACCAGCATGTCTGTCTGTCACACATGCAGGCTCACGTCCTCTGTTTTTGGGATTTGACTCCATTCTCCATTCTTCATACTCTTATCACCACATATATTTTTGCATTGCACTGACAAAAAAATCATGACTCAATCCAACAGCAGAGCCATTACTCTGGCATCTTTATTTTTAGGGTTGCTGTAGATGGAGTTTGAGTTTCTGTGTGCATTGCTCTTTTCTTCGTCTTTTCACCCATCGTGAGTGATGTTAGTCATGTAATTCCCTTCTTTCTGGTATTAAAATTTAAAGAACATAATGTGAGTGTAACTATTTCCCTAGAAAACTGCACTGGCTGAGAGAGCAGCTTTAAGGTCCAGTGTGTAGGATTTAAGCAGATATTGAATATAATGTTCATAATTATGTTTTCATTAGTGTATAATCACCTGAAACGAAGAACTGTTGTGTTTTTGTTACCTTCAAATATACATCTACAGAGGGAGCAGATACTCTTCAAGAGTCTGCCATTTTCACTGCCATGTTTTATTTGATTTTTTTTAATTTATTTATTTTACTTTACTTTGCTTTTTTACAGTAGTCCAGAATGGTAAAACCAAACACTAGCTCTAGTGAGGACCTTTAACGCTTTAAGCAGCCAACCGAGGGGAGGGTCAGATGAGGGGTGTCCAGCTGGTTGCAATCTGCAACCTCTCCGCTAAATGCCTCTCCATCCTCCACACTGGACCTTTAAGAAAATGCACATTACATGCAATTGGTAAAAACAACACTGCCAATACATTACAGAAATATGCCCCAAGGGGACCTGGCTCGCTGCTATTCTAAAATCACTGCCTATCATTGCTTTTAAAACACTGTTAGGTGTTCAGCAAGGTAGCTGTCACGCGCAGGTAGAGGTAGCGAGTGTCCTGGGTAAAAGTCACCTCAAGGCACCCTGGAGGTTCTTGGCCCCACCTTAAAAAAACAGACTTATTTTTCCAATGCGTATGTGAATAGTTTTGTCGGACAACATTTGTTTGCAGGTGTGTGTTTGGGTGAATGTTCAGGATGTGTGCAGATGCACCTCCAATGTTAAATCTTGAGATTACACTGTAAGCATCGTACGAGCTCCATGGGGCTCTGACCAGGTTTACCTGTCTCCTGGAGCTTCGGTGGTACCCAGACAGGTTGTCCATCTGTCACTGATCCCAGATGAGTCCTGTTAAGCAGCTTTGCATTGGGCCCAGCCAGTAGCAGTCGCTCAGGCTACAAAGAAGCTGCTGCCAACGGCCAATCTCTCTGCTGTGTGTGCGTGTGTGTTTGTGTGTGTTTGGTTTAGAATTTAGTTCTGGTCAGTAGAAGCCTGGATTCTTCTGTCTGCAGAAACTCTTTATGCCCTCACATCACTGCAGGCTCAGCTTTGGTTCAAGTAATGTTTGGAATGGTGCACACGGAGGTGTGTGATACTTTTACTTGGTGAAATCCAGTCTCCTTTGATCTGGCTAAATCTAGACTGGTATGCACTTAACTTTCTCCAGCAATATTCCTGTTTGTTAAAGGCGACAGTAAATGCCTCGCCTCAGCCGAACGACTCTAAAATCTTTGTGTTCACCCTAAGATTTACATATGTCTGCAGATCTGGGGGATAATGTGGCTTGCCGATTCAAAACTCATAAACAACTTTAAACTGAAGACTATACGGCAAAAAAATCCTGATTATGCAGCTGCATGTTTTTCACTATAACTTCATTAAAGCACTGATTTTTAGAGATATTTGACAAGTGTCTTTCTAGTCTGAAAAATGATTCTCATCCTCATCCATTGAGGTTTTCGAAGGGTTCTTGAATAGACCTGTCAGACATGTATTGTATGGCCCACTTGAGATAGCCTCTGTCTCAGTCTTCTGAGCCTAAGCGAGATAAAACAAAAATTGGACGTCTTCGAAACTCAGAAAGAGAGCAGATCTTCAAATCCCAAATGTACTGATTACCTGTTTCTGACAACATAGCTGCCTGAAAAAAAAGCAGACACTTCTGGGGCTGAAAAATTAAACCAATGCAGAAGTGCAAAAAATTCCTCTAAGTCCATTTGAAGCTGACTCCAAAGGCAAGTCAGTCCCCATACGACCCCATGTTAAAATTCCCACCTTTACAGCAGAATTTTGTATTAGCTTATTTAGCTTATTTCCCCGTTAATGACAACGGTATTAATCAATCAATCAGATCAGGTCAGTATTGCTGATAAGCACATTTGTAAAGTCTAAAGATATACATTTTTAATGCAGCTATTAATCTTTATAAACACTATTCATTTTTCTTTTCACATTCAGGATCCAAGAGCAATTGAGCTTGTCCAAGCATGCATTGGATGGAAGGCAGGCAAACAGCAGGCAAGTCAAGTTTGAATTTAGCAAACACTCACAGTCTCACATACTGTTTATGGTAATTAAACTTTCCAACTGACCTGATATTTGAGAGGGTTTTTAGCTGTGATTAAAGCCATTGTAACTAACCCTAGTCCATAACTTGTGAAGGTGACTACAGGCGTGAGGTCAAAGTTTAGACTCTTCATTTTTTGCATAGGCTTCCTAAATGACATCCAGTGATGGGCATGAAGAATTGAAAAAGTGGAAAGACAAATTTCAAATTTGTGACGTAAATTACAGCGCGTACATAACAGAGTCTGAGCATTACTGAATTACTGGCTGAAGTGCCGATGTTTTGTGTTGGTTCATATTTTTTTAGGGCTAAACAGTGAACACAGACACACAGCAGGCGCAGTAGACATGGAAAGAGACACTTGACCAGTCAGTGCCAAAACAACTCACACACCCACGCACACGAACAAAACAAAGCAATTCTATGGGAGGATAGCTGGAGCTCCACTCCACTGGCTGAGCATGTTTAAAGGCAGTTATAAAGTCTGAATGCAGACAGACACACGTACACTATGAATTTATTGGTTGAAGGACTGGAGGTAGGAGTAGACACACCCACACACACAGCCTCTGTGTGTCCAGTTGGCCAGTCAAATGGGCTGAGTCCAGCCTGGCCTCCATCAGATAGCAGGTTACCTTTAATGGCCAAGCAGCACAGAAAGAGACAGCAAACAACCTGCCTTTGTCTTATCACCTGCCGTTAGCTGCCCAGGCAACTGCTTGCTTTTTCCAGCACACACACACATAGACACACACACACACACACACACACACACATCACATCATCTTACCTGACAATTCCAATTTACTTTGCTGTGACAACGTTTGGGCCTGACCCATTCCATTCACAGAATAAACATGACATGTTGACTGTCCCTGTCAAAATTCTTTTTAATGTGTGAAGGGAGTTTGCCTATTTTAAAGAATTAGTATTATAAACAGTCATGTAGGTTTATGCATGTTAAGATTGCATGGTCAGTCAGGAGTGCCATTCACTTATTGTGGATGTTGAAGCCAAAAAAATTCTATGAAATTATGTTTCTTTCTTGTTGCATGTGAGATCATTGGACCATTGAAATGTTTGTGGAACAGCATCATTTGAACTCAAACTGGCTATAATTTAGCAATTTTTGCAAATATTTTGAGATGAAAATGTGAATTCTTAACAGATAAGACTAACACAAATAGGTTATAACGTATCACTATATAGCAGAAGACCTTTGATGTGGCACTCTGCACTTGTATTTCCCTGACTACAGAAAACAGAGAGAAACCTCTGGCGATGACCATGTGATTTACAGGTTGGTGTTATGTGGTGTGTGTAGTATATTTAAATGTTTAAATGAACAAATGTTTAAATGCCGGATGAGCCAAAGACACATTTTTCAATTTTGTTGTCAATGCATTTGTGTTGTATTCTATTCTATTCTATTGTATGCTAAATCAGGTATAGAATATGCCTAATTAAGTAGCACTGGATTCTATTCATAGGATGTCCCAACTGCATAGGCAGTGAAGACATGTCTATTCAAATCAAACTTCCATTTTATTGCAACTAAGTTTTTCATAGTTTTGGACATCTACTCTATCATTTATGATAACTTGGCAAAGTAATTCATGAGATCTGTGAAAGCAGCTACATCACTGCCATGAAGACCGACAGGGCCAGAAACAAGCTGTCTGATAAGTTCGACAGGTTGCAACCAACACTTGTAATATTATCTTAACTATAGCTAAGATATCGGATTATTTCAAGCAGACTCCAGCCAGTAGCTCAAGCAGAGCTACTATGCATTAATAGCTTTCTTTGTACGCATCCATTTCAGAGTATAATTGAGGTGTAATGGGGCTTCAACACAATCCACCAGTCCATGCTCTGTACTGTGGTCCACGCTTGACTTGAACTAGCCGACCTTTGGTTCCCAAGTCCCACAGAGCTGAGCTAGTTCTTCCCTCAACTAGGCTAAGTAAAGTAGGTAAAAGTTGTACCTTGCGGTTGGCCTGTAAAGCATAATTAATTATTATATGAAAGACAGTTAGAGTAATAATTTTATAGTTTTCCTTCCTTTTGTCTTCCAAATAAGTTTTGCTTACTTTGTTTACAACTAATCTGTTGGTCTGACCTGCCTATATTTATCTATATTATGCCTGTCAGACTTCTTTTTAGCATTCTCGCTGCATCAGAAATGAAATTTTTGACCAAATGGCCAAGGTGGAGTGAGACAAAAAAAAAAACCCTGTCAAAAATATTTGTTACTGGCTAAAATGCATATTGGGTAAGATTTTAGTATTTAATTATTGAAAAATGCTTCATTAAAACAACCTGGAAATCACAGAGGTGCTTGGTGTTGTACAAGAACGTTGTTGAGTTAGCTGTTGACAAAGACTCCCAAGTACTGAGCCTTGGGTAACTTCATGCATCATGCTGGTCAGTCTATTGGTCTGTCTGTTGGCTCAGAGGCACAGTTGTCAAAATAGCCCCTGTCCCAGAGATAGGACTTGAACTGTGAACTGTGAGGATTGTGCTTCGGAAGCCAACCCAGTTTCTAGTCCTTCTGGTGGTACCCTGTGGTCAACTGTGTCAGAGGCAGCAGTACAATGAAATAAGACCACGACAGAGTTTGAATGGATTTTTTTTCTTAGAGATGATAGCCAAAACTACAAAACTACCAAAAAAAAAAGAAAAAAAACAATTGGTAAGACAGTTGATTGTTGAGTCTCATTCCCAACTACAAATACATGCACA
This sequence comes from Pagrus major, assembly GCF_040436345.1. Classification (NCBI taxonomy): domain Eukaryota; kingdom Metazoa; phylum Chordata; class Actinopteri; order Spariformes; family Sparidae; genus Pagrus; species Pagrus major. The sequence goes on from NC_133216.1 coordinate 32,880,446, forward strand.
TAGGATATAAGAACATTCCATATATTATTAGCATTGTGTTAGCTAGCTTTATTACTTTTGTTACATGACTGCAGTTTTAATTCTTGCTAACAAAAACACAGACAGTGAATAACTCTATTACAAATCCATCCATATCATATGACTCATAACTATTCATTTACTTACAGTGAACACTGGCAAAACAGGAAAGATTACTGGCCTAAGCCGTTCTGTTATTAGAAAGGTAATACATAGAAAGGGAGTGTACTTAGAGAGGAAGTGGGAGAGATGAGAGACAAAGCAATAATTGATTGGAAACTGTCTTCATCTGTTTCCCCACATCGACAGAACAGTCCTGTGACATGTTAAAGAGCCTTTGCCCCCTGTACTGCCACGTCCTTTCAGATTCCTTTGAGCAACAGATCATAGCCTCTGACTAAAATACAAGATTTGTGATGTACACCTATTGTGTGTTTGCATGAGTGTGTGTTTTTGACATGGTACACTCTGAACAACCTGTCCCCGGCATTAGTAATGGTAGTGTGTGTACACATGTGTGGTGGTGCTGCGTGTACCGTGCTGAGAGAGCAGTGAGACTACATGTGTGTGCATGGGTGAATACTGTGGTGGTGAGTTGTGTGAATGTGGTTTTGTGTGTGTGTTGGGGGGGAGTCAAGGTGCAGTGGAGCAGATAGCTCAGCTCTATGCATACTAAAACCACCATCGCCACCGGCAGCAAAGATAGAGCTGGGGGGTGCAGGGGGGAGGGTGCATGGGTGGTGGTGGTGGCGAGAGGGATGTGGGAGGGAGGAGGAGGAGGAGGGAGTGACATAGCACCCCAGGGAGCCCCTTCCTTATCGCACCTCTTGGCTCAGTTTATCTGATTAGACATGACCAGGAAAACAGAGGTAGAGAGAGGCAGAGAGAGACAGAGAGAAGGAGGGGAGAGAGGAAAAGAGAGGGTGAGAGATGTAGAGTATTGAGGATTGGTGTGATGGTCAAACTGGGTCAAATCTCTCTTCCATTCAACCACAGTCATCTGCATCACATCAGATATTTGGGGTGATGGCAAGCAGACTGATATGGACTCTATTTATATCAATAGATTGTTTTCTGAATCAGCTTTTGACTCTTTGACCGTATTTAATGTCTTATTGGCTACCTACAATGTAACACACTAAGACGAAATATTTTCAAAAAACAAGAAGCCACATAAAAAGTGTAGCTTTTAATACAGTTACAGGCACTTTTTAGACACCTTTAGAAGCTGATCACTTCAAGACATGTCGCTAGAACCGCATCGCCAGCAAAGCCTTTGTTTTATTCTGGTAAGGGTGTCCTCTTGCATGACGCGTTGTGTTTTTCATGTGATTTTTGGACCGTACCGACGAGTCTTGGTGTTATTGGGGAATTAAGGCCCACGCTCACCAAACTGACATCAAAGAACTAGCGGAGAGAAGGGCTGACTGTTGTGTGCCTTCATGTCACCTTAGTCTTGGCCATGAAGCTTCTATTTGGTAAGGTTGAGGAAAACAATGTGGTTTGGATAAAAAAATGTATGTTAGGTAACTTTAGTTGTGAACATACGTACATTCATTCAGTTACATTCAGCATGTAATGTAAAATAACTACTTTACTGTTGACTTCTGCTTTCACACTGGACATGAACTGCGATCTCCTGGAAGAATACTGATCTCCTGTGCTTGTTTAACCTGGCCATCTTTCTCTGACCTCCTCCCTACACGGGCTTTGTTGCATGTTATACTACTTAACCTGACCTCCTCCTTTGCTGCTATAATAACTACTACAGCCTAACAATGAATGTAATCTTAGGTCATCATAAGCTGCTTTCACAGTCAATTTATATGGTTGATTTTCTGATGAGGATGGCCTGATAATAAGATAAGATATTGCACATAGGAATATTGAAATAGCATTGTTGAATTAAATTACACCTGACTCACATGAGTCAAATAATGAAATAATATATATATATATATATATATATATATATATATATATATATATATATATATATATATATATATAGAGAGAGAGAGAGAGAGAGAGAGAGAGAGACTCCATCAAGTCTGAGAACGTAACCCTGCTGATGTCTTACTTATGTCAGCTTGGCTTTTTTCTTTTTAAAAGACAGAGCCTTTGTTACAAGCAGTGTAATTTTGAGTTTGACAATTGAGGAGGATATTTATAAGGCAGGGATATTCAAACACAAGACACTACCGGGTAGCTTAACTTGATGGTTCTTGGAGCATGTCCTACCCAAGGGACTAAAAGTCAGGATATCTCACCCTCTCACCCTTTGATTTGAACCATTCTTTCTTAAATCTGTTACTCATGAGTCCGCCAAATATATGGGAATATGATGTTAAAGTACTTGTGTCAGTGTAAACTTTGTAATTAAAGGCTAATTCTATGGAGACTCATCATATCTCACTGTCTTAATGCAACAATGTGCTCTCTCACTCCTTCTTACTCTCTCAGACATGAAGTCCTGCTGACATTTTGCTTCATGCGAGGCGTCTTTCACATGCAATAAAATATCACTGTCATGTCAGTGATGCGCCGACAACCCATCAAAGTCTGTGACAAAATTCATACAGATCTCTTTGGGAATATAATTATTGCTGGGTACACTCTGAACATTTGGAAATGATCCAAATCCAATTAACAAAGAAGGTAGGCACATGAACCCAAAATGGAAATGAATGTTTGCAATGCAAATACAAATTGGCTTAGCGGAGAACATGATTGTACAAAGGATTCCAAAAAGATGACAAAAAGAGAAAGAAAAATAAAAAATGTTCTAGAAAGTAGACTTAGGTTAGCTTGCATACACAATGAATACACTTGTACATGTTTTGTCGTGCGCTTTAGTCTGGTTTTGTGTATGATTGAACAGGATCAAAAATTAAAATACAGAGCAGGAAAGATGCTTCATTCTCACATTTTCCCTCCATTTCCCATCTGTGTTCAGTCTGGTCTCATCATCTACAGCCTGGAGGGGATGGAGTGTCTGTGTGTGTACACATGCACGAGCATATGCATGTGTGTGTGTTTGAGAGAATGATAAGGTCTTGAGGTCTCGTGAATGAGTGTCTGTATAAAAGAGCAGAAGGAAGAAGTGTGTGTGTGTGTGTGTGTGTGTGTGTGTGTGTGTGCGTGTGTGCGCGCCTGGGACATCCTCGTCAGTGAGAGGGCCCAGGGGACAGCCTGGCCTCCTCAGCCTCCTCATGATGATTGATGCTGGCGGGCCCCACACGCCCCGGCCGCCCAGCTAAATTAAAAGCCTATTTTGTAAAGTTGTAAAGAGAACAGAATGGTTGGAGGGTTGGTGTGTGTGTGTGTGTGTGTGTGTGTGTGGGTGGGTGGGTCACAGCCGGGGCGCTCTCCAGTGTCTTTAGTATCATCAACCCCTCAGAGGATAGCCAGAAGGGGGTCTCCTCCATGCCTGATGCTCTCTCTCTCTCATTCTCTGTCTCATTCACACACAAACACACACATGGAAGGAACACATACACAGAAACCAAACACACAAAAATGCATTCTGATCTGAAAGTCTTTTTTGTGTGAGAGTAAATTAACACAAAGTACAGGTTTGCAGAATTAAACACACTTCAGCCCTGCAATAATATCCATTCACGTCTGTGTGTGTGATCTCCTGTATGTGGGATGAAGGAGCAGTGTTTGCCAGAACAGTCATTTAGTGTCAAAAGACATCAATTTTACTATAATACATTACTTTTAAGAATAGCTTATGATTCAAATTGATGTTTTCCCCACATAAAATACTTTACTTTTCACTATTGTTCTAGACAAAATAATCGTTTTCTTTCGTTGTTTTTGTTTTGTTTGTCATTTCGTTGAACAGATCCTTAGAAATTCCAGTATCCAGTTTCAAGCTCTTTTAGCTTTGCTCAGTGCTTAGTTTTAGTCTTAGTTTTATTTTCCTTAATATAGCACTGTTCAAGCAGCCATCTCTCTGATTTCCATTCCTCCTACAGTACCATCATAAAAAATTCATAATTATTTGATCGTGGACTTTTAAATGATCTCACACAGTGACAAAATGTGAACATCTCAGTCCCCCCCCTACCACTTAGCCCTACCCTCTGTTTTGCACGTTCACGAATAGGAGTAGGGTGTCAAGATTCTTGTTGGGATAGAGGGGTAAGGTGAAATGTTATGGGTTTAGGGTTTTTTCAGAGGCACACGTCAAACAGAGAGTTATGAAAACTCTCTGTCATTTCAATGTATTATGGTTCTTTTCTTTATAATAAGCATAAAACCATTATTACTACTTTGCTGATGTCTTGGCAGCTAATTAGCTAGCGAGCTAAAGTTACATTGTTATGCTGATTTGTGCGTGTCAGTCGCACATTTTGTATCGCACAAGTATCTCAGTGTTGCATTCCCTGCTTTGATGGCATATAAAGCACCGCTAGTGGTCAGGTAATAAAGCAGTGTTCGTTGTTATTGATGACTTGATTGATAGCGTAAAGTTGTGAATGAATTGCGAGCATCCATGTTTTTCTGTCTCCATCAGATAAAACATACAAAAAAATCGCATTGTGATAATAGAAGGATTGCCACAGTGACACAAGATCAATCACCACAGCTGAAGACACCATATTGGAAATGTCCAGTTACGTCTGTTTAAGTAAATGCCATAGTACTGATGACTTATGAGGGTCTTAAAGGGTTGTCCCATTTCATAGGGGGGAATTTTCAATCACTACCTCTGTAACTCAGTTCTGAGGTAGTGGTAAACATTGGAAATGGGACTGAGCCTAAGGGCCTCTATGCACACTCACCCCAAGCAAAAAAAAACACCAAACCAAACCAAAGACATTCACAAATATACAGTCTTGTCTCCATTTCACTTTTGTCACATATGGGAGCACAGACAAGCAAACTGATGCTTAAAACACTGTAACTGAAGCTGTTTTGGTGGTGCAATCATGTTCCATCAATGGACTAATGCACAAGGGTCATCCAGCCCTCAGATTTTATTGTAAATCGTTTGAATCATTTGAATCGTCATATAGAGAAAATAAGAAGCTTTTGTCAAAATATGATTTTGTGTATCTTGGCCCTTTCAGAGTGCTTTGATGGGTCCGTGATTTAAACTGCATTACCATGACATGATGAGGAAACTGTCAGAAGTATATAAAACAAGATATATTCACAGGAATTGAGAAGGGACAAGTTCATTTCCATAGTGTTAGAGTATTTTTAAATCATGGACACAGTACCATAGTTTTGGTTCTAATATCAAAGCAATACATTTTATTTACCTTATTTTGGCGACTATACATGTTTTTACCTTTCTTATATTAATAAAATATGCTTAATGAAAAAATAACTTATATAACTTAACTTATATAACATAGATATATATATTATTTATGTTTTGGAAAATCATCAACATCAATGTAAAATATATTTTAACGAAAGCAAGTACAAAAAAAAAATCAACTGACTCTGATTTAGAAAACTGAACAAATCTATAAATGCCAAATATTTGTTTCCTTTTTTTTCTGAATGTCATATTCAGGTTCGTGAACATTCTCTGACGCTGTGCCTGTATGATTTAATCTTGAACTTCAACAGCCACTCAAGGAGGAGGCACTCACTTGTTTGTATATCGTTTGCAAGTCATTTATCCTCAATGTGAATTTAATTGACCAGGCGACTCTAGGAGGAAAGGACAAGCACATACACACACACACCCACGCTCACACACACACAAACTCACACACACACACACACCCTCATGTCACCCTCTAGCCACCTTCTCTTCTCTGCCTTCAAGCCAGACATGCACACCCCTCCACTCTTCTGTTGTTGGCAGCAAGAGATGAGTGGAGTGACAACCCACCCTGCGTACGGCCAACCAGCCAGACACACACAAACACACACGCAAAACAGAGGTCAGGCTTGTGTCAACTGGGGTGTGGAGGCCAGCTGAGGTGCCCCGCCTGTGCATTGTGCTAATTTGTGGTATGTGTGTGTGTGTGTGTGTGTGTGTGTGTGTGTGTTCCTCGTTGTTGTGTAAAAAAATCCTTCCAGTTCAACAAGGTTCTTTAAACACATATAAAACACAATAAAAAACAACCCCAGCTCAATTAAAACAATCACATTTAGAGCATATTATCATCAGCATCGTCTTTATTACAATTATCTCCACCATGAACACCAGTGTAACCATAATCACCACAATGGTTGTAACCAACATTATCCTCTTGTTCCTTGTATCAACAACAACATCGTATCTCCCTCTTCCTCCTGAGCCTGTTTCCAGACTTCTGTATCACCAACCTACAGCTTTTCAGAGTAGTTAGGTGATGTCATTTCCAAACCTTTTGAGGAACCAATCAGCACCTCTGCAGGCTGAACAGAGGCTGATGATGTTATTAAGCTGTGTCACACAGATCAGTACACAACAAACAAGGCTGCAGTCAAAATAGTCTTATTATTGTTCTAAATCAATTCTCATGACACGTCACAGCGCATTTAGCCACAGCGAAATACATAATGATGACCTTAATCTGGTTGAGAAAGTTGAGCAATTACTGTGCAACATTAGCAGCTACAGGCTAAATATAACAGCCTGGCTATGATAGCTGTCCAATGTTTTGCTAGCTAGCCACATTAGCAAAATTGTTACAAATGATGCAATCAAAAGGGAAAACGACACTTCATTACCTTTGCCAAGGAGGTTATGTATTCACCCGGTACGTTTGTTGGTTGGTTGGTCAAAAACAAAAACTTGGAAGTGGGGTGGGTCTCGGCCCAGAATAGAACCCATTGACTATTGTGTGGACGCAGAAGAAGGGATGGATCTAGGAATTCTTTCTCACTGTCTTTAGTTTTTTTTTCTTTTTTTCAACATTTTCATTAATTTCTCAGGGAATAACGCATGGATCTTGGTAAATAAAGTCACACACATTAAGGTGGCTGGTATCTATGAGTGAGTGCAATTTAATGCAGATCCTAGATCGGGTGAGTTTAAATCATGGTTAAGCAATTATGGGTGATTTAAAATTTACACAAGGCTAGACACAGCTATTGAATTTGACATTGGATATGCCTGGATTGAATTAAAGGGAAAAATCACCAATTTTACACATGTTTTTACAGGTCTTGGGGACTTTTGATCACAAAATGCATAAGAATAAAAAAGTCTGTGGTCTTCATTCGTTTTTGTTTTCTCAATATGTTTCTTTTATCAAATATACAGTATAGTTAATATTTTAGATAGACATGTTATACTTATTGGAGCTAGGTATGGAAAGTTACTTCGATACTGTATATAAGTGGTACTATACATGATGTAGGATATATTCTGTATTTTATTCTGTTTGTTTTGTTTTGTGTTTGCTTCTTTCAGGTCGGAGCATTAACATGCAATTTCAATTCTGACCAACATTCTTTGTGAACCTGCTTAACTAAAACTGACAGTATGCTAGCTCATATGTAGCTTCACTGTTTGCTAAAAATGCCGTCAGAGCACCTGGCATGTAAGTCACTAGTGTTAGGTTGGAAGAATCAAGACCTCCCACCAAACAAAGCAATGTAGAAATCTGCTGGTGTGAAGGAAGTGACAGACTGAATAATGGAGTGGTAACACAATGCCTATTCAGTCTGAATATCAGTCTACCTCCTCTTCATCATCATCACCACATTCATGATCAGAACTGTCATCATCCTTTACCTGCCCCTTACCTTTGTCATCTTCACGTCACCATGGCAATTTCTCTGTCATGGTCATTGGTATTGTACCCTGTGGTTCTTTCTTATTCATGAAGATCTCAGTGAACACACACAACCCACAAGCACACACATACACACACTCCTCCCTGCCGTCACGCCATTTACAGAGAGGTCATAACCCCAGTGAATGATGGGAATGCTGAGCTGGAACCTATCAACGCTGCCAATATGACCAACAGTACCCCCACCTTCAATGCACACACACACACACACACACACACACACACACACACACACACACACACACAGATCTGTCCTTATATACTGTATGTGAGTAGCGATGGGGGTTTGCAAATGAGACTATGAGTGTGTGTGTTTGTGTGTGTAAGTGTGTGTTTTGTATGCACACTGTTACAATCAATTTCTCTCGGAGAGGTGAAAAAATCTGATTTTCTCAGTCACCTCGTGTGCCACCCTGTGGTGTATTGTGTTCATACGTGTGTGCGTCCTCAGTTGCATGCTGCGTTTGTGCAGAATATGGATGTGCCATATGTGTACTTCCTTGTGAGCATATTGGTATCTGGTAAGTGTCTGTGCATCTGTGTGTGTGTGTGTGTCTGCATGCAAATGTGGAAATGCTCAAGAATTTTTTACTACTGTCTCTCTATGTCTGTGAGTTCTACACATAGAGTATGTCTCCTTCATATATAGATGAGCGAAATGCCCCAAAGGTATTTTTCCCATCATCAACTCTTGAACTGTTTTAATTGCCTATGTCAGGCAGAAATCATAGGTTTAGGATTAAAGGATAATTGTGGTTTCTTACAGCCAGGGTCTCATTTCTGAAGTCTTCACCATCATTTCTGTCAATTTTGGTAACATTGTAGTCGTAGGGACACAGCAATGCTACAATGAAGTTTGTAACCAAGCCAAAAGTTTAGCCAGATTATAATGGGGTATTATATCACCTGAATAGTTGCACTTATAAATTGTTTTGTACCTGTACCTGCAAGCTCTGTGTTGAAAACATGAAACTTTTACCCACTTTCATGCTTGCTAGCTTGTATTCTATTGTGAGGAAAAAGCATAAAGCACCCATGCATTTGCACACTTTAAGGTCCAGTTTGTAAGAAAGTTGATTTTTGAGTCTGACTAGGTTGATTACCAGTGACTACCAAAACATCATATATCACAGTTTCCAAAAACAACATGAACATTGCATCCTACCAGTATCAGGCGTGCAGAACCTTAGTCATACGCTTCATCAGGGTTTGACTTTGAAAAAAATACTTGTGTAACTTCAGTTACGTACATGCCCACATTACGTATGTATCTTCAGATACATTATGTATGTGACATTGCTTGACTACATTGGTAAGTTAAAATAACTCGTTGTTGACTATTGGTTTCACACTGAACACGGACAGTGGTTTCCTGTGCCTTTTTGACCCGACGGACAATCTGTTCCTGACCTCCTTCCAGTTTGGACTTTGTCGCTATTTATACTACTTTGCCTGACTTCCTGCTTGCTGCTTTAATAATAACTACAGCCACTAAAGGTTGCTACCTGAGAAGAAAAATATATATGGGTTGTAATAAGCTGCTCACAGTCGATCTACAAGGTCGACTGTGACCTTTTCTGATGAGAACGGACTGAAATGGGAGATCTGCAAGTGACAGAGGGTGGAATATTCACCTTCAGACAAATCTGTTTCCTCAAAGCTGTCAAAACCACTGTAAATGGCTAATGGTTTGATTTATCATATGACAGTGACACAGCTAGCAAGAGATCCCTGGTCACAAATACCTTCACCAAACCAGGTAGAAACTACTCTCATTTACTTCAACATCTATTATATTTAAACAGAAAAAAAACAAAAAAACGGCAAAGAGAACACGGAGCTGCAGCAGAGAAGAAGGGAGGAGGAATAATGTGTTCAGCCCATTGAAACTTTTAAATTAATTATGTTAATGAAACTGACAAAAATAATATCCCTGAAACATGAAAATGGTTGAATATATTAACCTTTCAGTGTAACAGTGAAAGGTGTAGGATTCCTATATGGTTACATGTAGTCTATCATAGGCTATAGACCTACATAATTATTTTGGTATTTCACCAAAGTGATTCCCCAAAATTCCCCAACACGTTTGTTATTTGCCTTAAAAATGTGTCCTGTTTTTTTTTTTTTATAATAAGAAGTATCAGTATCAATATTGGTGATATTGGCCTTGTATTACTTGGTATTGGATTGAAATAAAATGTTGTGGTATCGCCCACCCCTAGTACAAGCTTCTACCAGTGTTTGCTGATGCAAATTAAAATGTATGTTTCCATAAGAAATAGCAGGAAAACTGAATGTGCACGCAATTGCGGTACAGAGGGGTCAACATTCAACCAGAAAGTCTGTGCACTGAATATTTACAATAGCCAACTTTATTGTTAACGTTTGTTGTCTCCTCCAAATAAGTTTGACTGTCCTTCTGTTTCTTGCCCTGCCTTCTTTTTAGTGATGTTGCTACATTCTCAGATCTCAGCAATTAACTTGGAGGGTATTATTATTAGGAATGATGGAAAAAAATATAAAAATGAAACCCAAGTAACAAAGAACTCAGGTGCCAAGTCAAATGTCAAATAATCTCCTCACAAGTACAGTTATATCATTATATGTGTATTTGTGTGTGTTGTAACAGCAGAAGCTGAGACAAATGTCCAAGAAGTGAGGGGTGGGAGGCTTTGGGTTGCACTGAGGGAAGTAGTCCACCCTGCCATCCCTGTCATCCCTCCCACACCGTTGCTCTTTCTGGGCCAGGCCCGATCTGGGGCCCTTGTGTCACCAACAGATGGGCCTCTCACAAAAGGACCCCTCTGCCTGCCAAGCCGGTCTCCTGCACACCCGATTAAATCTCAATAGCAAAGTTAGAATTGATGCACTGAGTCTATGGTGATTCAATTAGAGCAGGACGGCATGAGGAAAAGACAGGGCGATGGAGAGGGAAAACAATGAGCGGGTAGTTAGAAAGTCATTTACCTGGTGTTATTCTGGTTGGGGGGAACAGAGGCCAGACAGCCACACGCTCATATTTGGTGGGATAACTTGCTTTGGGCTTGTGGCAGTGATATATCAAAGGAAGCTGATCTGAACACTCACTGGAGAGTTTCAGGCTGACTGACCCTAACCCTAACCCTAACCCTGACAAATTGCTGCTCCATGTTTTCTGTGAATGACATCTATATGAATGCATACATCATACTCATACCATACATGTTTAAGACTAAATACGCAGCTGGTAGCCGTCCCTGCAGCTACCAGGGCCCCCCCAAAGTTTCAGAGTGAGAGATCTCTTAATTTTTTGCCAATTTTTTAACTCCTATATGTAGAATGTTTCTGTGATCATAACACCATTCATGACATTCTTAATTTGTAGAAAGTGAAAGCAGTGTCCATTTCTGTCTACAAGCACCAAAATCAGACATTTTACACATAATGGCTTTAAAGTGGTACTCAAACAATTTACGTGTTGGAGGTAATGTGCTACAAAAGTAACCAGTTACAGTAACATATTGGTGTAAGTAATAAGGTAGCACTATAACGTGTTTTAATAGGATTTGTGGTAATATTTTTTGAAGTTACTAAGTCCAGTAACACGTTAAATTAAGTGTTCATGGATGTTTTTCAACCTGGTGGCTCACAACAAATTAAAAACGACATAACGAAGAAAAAGAGAAAAAGTGGTGACTCCCTCCCCTTGACAGAGTCAAAATGTCCTAATTTGTGTCCATTCCTCAATAGTTTTTTATTCATTTATTTCGTAAGGGTCCACTTAACAAAATAATCAAAAAGAAAAATGATGATGAACACATTTTGAATGAAAGTCAAGGGTTTTATAGTCAAAGGAGATGAGGTTAATAATGCCTAGTTGTGCTTCTGCTGGTTAATTTGGTAAAAGTAGTGCAAAAGTAGTATAATGCATTACTCTGCACAGCATTAAGTAATGTAAGCCATTACTGTCACGTGATAGTAACCAGTAATAAGTAATACATTACATTTTGGAAGTAAGTTGCCTAACACTGTTTACACTTTGATGAAGTAGGGGGACTTGCAAAATACAGCTTTTCCAAAAAGAATGCTCAGAATCAAGCTGACACAAAACAACTGTTTTCAAAGGGTGAGTATTCCTCCAATGAATTTGAACTTCACTGTTATATTTAGTTGTAACTCTTTGGTTGTAGTGTAGTGTATCTAGTTGACAGGTTCTAAATTCATTTTTCAAACTATTTTATAACAAATTGGTTTGTGGGGGGTGCGGGGGAGTGCTTCTCTACATTAAGTGCTATATATATTGGGTTGCCGTTTTACTTTTCTGTAACCGTTTCTTGCTAATGGTGTTATCGTTCATTATTACGAAGTCCTCCAAATTGAACAACAAAACAGGTTAATAGGTTCTTTTAAAAATGACCTATAGTAATGCCCCATCATCAGGATGTCATCATCAGTGGTTCCAAAACCAAAAGAATGATTCAAATGACTGTCTGTTGATTGGTTAGAGTTGGGGTGAAGATTGTGGTTTTGGTTAAAAACGGCTACTTAATTTGGGTTTGACAATCTGGACTAAGATCTACTTAATTAATGTTAAAAGAAAACAAATTGAGTGTTTGTATGAAATGGGAAACAAACAGCAATCTAACATGTTAAAGTCCCAAGCTTGGTTTACCCACATATCTACCCCATTTTCCTCCTTAAAAAGTTTTGTGTCTGTCTACAACAATCAGTTTTCATGCAGGCACTAAAGGCTGTAGGACTATTAAACACAGGAATTTGCTTTCACAGCAGTTTAAAAAAATCAGCTTAGAAACCCTATCTCCATGTCAATTTATGAATAAAGCAACGTTAACTGACCAATAGTCCAGTCGATCGACAGATGAAATCAATGACTGCCTGACAGATGGATTCAGTGACTGACTGATTGACTGGCTGACCTACTGGAAAAATATCACACAGACAGACAGACAGACAGACAGACAGACTAACCAATAGACCGACTCATTCACTAAATGACTGGCACTTACAAACTTACTGACTGGCCCAATGAGAGATTGCCAGGGGCAACCAGGACTTGGGGTTCAGCTGTGTATTTAACATTGTGTGTGAGAGTGCGTGTGTGTGTATGGGACAGACAAGCGGCTGTCTGTGATCAAGAATAAATAAGCCAATAAATATTCAATCAGGACAAAAAGAGGCATGATTGAAAGGGCTGCGGGGCCGTGATGAGGCGAGGTCAGCCTCAGGCCTGGGTTGGGAAGTGTGTGGAAGCTAGAAATCACATAAGCAAATCTCTTTTTGATTTCCTCATTTGATAATAATACATTACATAATGATGCAAGAATGACAGGCAAACACTGATTCATTCAACTGCTATATTGCATTAAAGATTTGATCATTTTTAAATCCTTTTTTGAATAAATAATATTAATAATATTACAGTTTTTTTCCAATTGCTGAAACACAATTTTGCAAACTAGGCTGGTTTTATCAAAATACTTAACACAATTCACAAAACCACACACCCAAACTGCAAAATACCTCATATATCCTGCAAAATGAAGCACTGCAACCAAAACTACATATAGCATTATCAAAATCAAACTTTTGCACCAAATGGCACACACTTCATTCAAATTACCAGATTTTTGTCTAACCAACTACACACTATTGGGCATAATGAAAAGCACTCTCATCTTTGGTATGATTTGCCATAATACTAAAATAGTTCAAATTGTAGAGAATTCTTCAGATTGTTCACATTCACAGAAATATTTGCAGATACACACACATGCTGTTGAAACATTTATTTTTTTATTTTTCACCAAACAAGTCAGTGCAACATATGCACAGCAGATATATTTGCATTGGAGTGAACAACAATATGCTCACAAAACAGTAAACTGAAAAAGAAAATTGCAGAAAAAATGTCTAGAAAAAATATAGAAAAAAAAGAAGCAAGAAAAATACAGTTTTTGCCTGTTGCTTGAACACATTTTGCAAAACTTGGCTCATTGTGTCAAAACTCTACACACAAGCAAATAAGACACATCACTGGGAAATAAACCATTCACATCTATGTCAAATTGAAACTCTGCTATCAAAACCTAACAATCCTTTGTCAAAATGTCACTCTGATGACAAAATGATACCCACTTGCATCATATGAATACACTTTCAGATCAGCAGCAACACACTAGTCTACTTTATATAAAACACTGCAGTCTCTTGTTTTCACTGTTTTTATTCAGTTCCACAGAAGGCACATTTTCACAACAACCAAAAAATGAAATACTCAATTCAAAATCATTACATTACAGTAGTGTATTTTACAGTACAGTAAATTCAGTTAAAGCAAAAATAAAACAAAAATAAAACAAACAATACACTACTGTAAACACAGAAAAACACAATTGTGTGCAAGTGGGCTTATGGATCCTGCCATCTGTTGGGGTCTGGCCACAGACACTAACATTATCCCAGACAACAACAAACCTGGGCTGCTCTGGTCTATCCTGTACAACTGCATCATGAAGTGCATCTAGAAATGTGATTATGAGTTTGGCATGATGGTGCAGTAGCCCTCGAAGACTTATGGTGGCACACAATGATATATTTCCCCCGTGCTGCCCCGGGACGTGCACAATTGCCCTTTGGCCAATTATATTACGTCCCCGTCGTCTGTTTTTGCTAAGGTTCATTCATGAGGCTGGGCAGCTCCATCCATGTCCAAGATTCTCTGTAACAAAAAATACATATTGTGGATGGCTTTACTTAAAGCACACAACTACACTACTACACATACAGAACCGCCCCACCCCACCACACAGGTACCTGTGTAGCTTTCTGAATGTATCTATGTGGTACTGATCCAGTGGTACATAATCAGCTGTTACTGGACTGCACCCATTCTGTATTGTAAATGTAAAGGACTGTAACACTAACCTGTACATATTCATGTCGAAGTTCTTTGACCCTGGCACTGTTCCTCTCAAATGGGACCCTGTACAATTGCTTCATGGTCATGTTGTGCTTTACCAAGATGCGTCTGATAGTGGTTATGCTTACTTGATTTATGTTGTTGAATACTTGCCTATCTGCAAGTATTTGTTGCTGTAGCTGGTGGAGACGGATTGCATTGTTTGCTCTGACTAGGTTCACTATGGCAAGTTCCTGCTGTTGGGTGAACAGGCATCGGCATCCATCCCCAGTACGTCTTCTAGCCATTCTGTAAAAAAATGCAACCACAAACTGTTATTGTTTGCTTCTTTTTTACAGTACAAGTTGCTCTTATGTCATCCGAAATAATGGTCCTTGCATGGCCTCTTCGACCTCGTCCTCCTCTCTCTCTCTCTGTCTTCCTCTTCCTCTGCCTCTAGCTCTCCCTGCCTCCATGCTTGCAAAGTTCTCAAAATGGCTTTACTGAGGCCTTTTTGTAGCTGGCTGATTGGTGTTCAGTTTTGTAAGTAAGTATTTTCAGGTGTGTGTCTAAGTATTTTCAATTAACCAATGTGTGTTGTATTTTGAATAGATGTGTTTTCCCAATGGTACCCTGAGATTTCATTTTTAAACTAAGTGTCTTATGTATGAAATAGTGTGTAGTGTGCAGGAGCAAGTGTGTTGCAGAAAAGAGCAAGTGTCTTACAGAATTGCAACTAAAGTTCAAATCAGCGCTTTTGTTTAAGGTATGGTTGCACTTTGTTTAAGGTATACAAGGTAACAACAACTTCAAGTTATGTTACTTTGGTTTAAGCATGTGTCTATAGTGTTCAAGCAATGGGTAAAAACTGTAATTAGGCAGCATCTTGCCGGACAGCTAGGTCTGGTCACAACGCCTCATCCACATCACAGGAAATATCTTCCCTTGCCAGACATTGAGGGAAGAAGTGCCTTGAGTTCCTTATCCATGCCTGAATCGCACCCACATCAATTTCATCACATGCCTCTTCCATAGCCTGCACAAGAGGCATGCGCACAAAGGGCTGCCGGTTGTATACCTTCCACCGCCATGCTGAAAATAACTCTTCTATGGGGTTCAGAAATGGTGAGTATGGTGGGAGGTATTGCACGAGAAACGGTGGGTGGTCAGCAAACCAGTTTTGGACTGGGGCTGCACGATGAAAGCTCACGTTGTCCTACAACGTACCGGTTTCTTTGATGGTCTGCATCATTCATACGCTCTGGTGGTATGAGAATGTTGTGGAGTCTGTCCAGAAATGTGAGAATATGGGCTGTGTTGTATGGTCCAAGGTTGGCATGACGGTGGAGGACACCATGCGTATTGGAGATGGCAGCGCACATTGTGATGTTCCCACCACATTGGCCAGGAACATCTATAATGGCTCTGTGGCCAATGACGTTTCTTCCCCTTCTTCTGGTCTTTGCTAGGTTGAACCCAGCCTCATCTATAAAGATGAACTCATGTGGGATTGCATGTGCATCCATTTCCAGTACTCTCTGAAAACAAAGAACAGAAATCAGTCAAAATGGTGTTACAGTATCCAGTACACTGGAAAACAATGTTGCGTGTAGTGTACTGTAGTCAATATTGTACTTACATCCACATATGCTCGTCTGAGCTCTTTGTTTCTTTGAGAATTTCTCTCAAAAGGCATCTTATAAAGTTGTTTCATTCTGATTTGGTTTCGCTTGAGAATGCGAGCCAATGTGGACAGACTGACTCGTTGAATGTTGTTGAATATGGTGTTGTCTTGGATGATGTGGCTTTGAATTTCTCGTAATCTGATTTCATTATTTTCCAAAACCAAGTTTACAATGGCAGCTTCCTGTACCCCAGTGAACATTTGGCCCCTTCCTCCACCATGGTTGCATCTCTCAGTCCTTTAGAAAAACAAAAAAACAAAAATATAGGGCTTGGACAATGCAGCCTAAAGATATTTCCCCCACAGTAGAGTAAATTGTACAGGAAACTTGTACAGTTAGTGTATGACATTAGCCATTCATGAAGTAAACAGGTGTCACCCAACTGATACACTATGACATGGGGTGTACTACATAGTGTAAAAGAAATTTTGGTTACATACCTGTACTCCAGTCTAAATGTCCAGATTACAGAGGTAATCTGTTGGACTGCATCCTCTGTCCAGCCTCTCGCATTGTCAGCCCATGGTTGATGACATGATCAACTAAGGTTGCTCTAATTTCATTTGAAAGTTGTTGTCTTCTTTGGCTATGACCTCCTCTACCAGCTCTACCCCTACATCTAACCTCTCCCTCCCCTCATTCTCACCCTCCCTCTTCCTCTTCCTCTCTCTGCAACGTCTTCCATTGTTGTTGTAAAAAAAAAAAAAGGTGCTCACCTGTGGTCTTTTAGTGCTTACTTCCTGATTGAAGTGGTAAAAATTAACAATTGTTTGGCCAGGTGGCACATATATTGGCCAATTAGCTCATGTAGTGTCATTTTGAATGGCAGTGTTTTGAAATGGCAAATATGCAGAGAACCGTGTTCAGTGCATTTAAAAAGTGCCATTTTGAATTGCAAAATGTGTGTAAAGCAGAAAATGTGTTTAAAGTTTTGGAGACTTGAGAAGAGGTTTTGCTCTCTGTGTGTCAGTTTAAATATTTGTGCTATGCATGTCATTTTAGTGTGTTAGCAATTGGAAAAAAAAACTGTATTACCTTTAACAAAAAAAACCCATGGTTGCAGTTTTGCACTTGCATTCATGCCCACACAGGATCACACATATATATCCAGTACATACACACAAACCGAAGAAAGAAATGTTTGTAAAAACACAGTTGTTTACCTGTGGTCAAAGCCTACTCTCCAGCACCTTGGAATAAACTTTACTGGCTAGGCTGAGCAGTAAGAAAAATGGGAACCATAACCCTAGTGTTTCACTCCACAGATACTGCCCCTGTCAGGGACAAAGCAAAAAGGCAAAAAGGACCTAACATCTTTCAGAGCAGGTTAAGTTTAAGGAGAAGAGTCAAATGAAATGTTTCTATTTATGGGAGCTTGAATAGAGCTGGAAGACGAAAGCCTCAGTTAATGAGAGGTATGCATGAGCTCCTATATCAAGGTCCATACATGATTACATGTCCATGTGCATGTAATCACGTATGATTCTCTGTCTCACAATCAACAGGAGCAACTGATGCAGAAGCAGCATATAAAAAGGAGCATGAGGTTGTTGCTTATACCACTCTGTGTGTGTGTGTGTGTGTGTGTGTGTGTGTGTGTGTGTGGGATCTTTGCTCTTGGTCTTTTGCTCTTGGCATGAATTAGTCAAATATACTCTCCACAGTGGGAGTATTGGCAGGACCGAGCCAATAGAACACAGAGGCAGACAGTAAGATGTATGTACTACACCACCTCACAAATGCACTGTAATGGATTGCAATGTGTCCATAGGTGACTGAGCAATGGAGCAAGTGAAGCAATTGCATCCCCATTATTGAGTTAGGGGGAGGAAAATTATGGTTAGGCTACCCCAATTTTTGTCTTTTTTAAAATACATTTATCATCATACAGCCCCTGCACAAAAGTGATTACATTTAAGCAGCCTGTATCAATGATCATTTTATCAACAAAAACAACTGACAAAAACAAATAAAAAAATCATATATTTTTGAGCCACCTTTAGTGGATTTAGTTTAACCCTAATTGTTTGCGACAACATGCTCAGAATGTCAATCACAGTCTGTCAATCCACACAGGAGCCTAACTGATTATAATGGTGAGAAACATGCCATTTAGCTTAACTTAATCACAGTCTCATAATTGAACATAGGAAAAGAGGCTAGTGTATATGTTGAATGAACCTGCTTTGGTTGACTCCAGTCAAACTTTAAATTAGTTAAAGTAGGATTGTACCTTTGCTGAAATGCTGAACTGATTCTTGAGTCAACATTATAGCTAACTTTACTAACTTTGCTAGCCAATCTAATGTTAGCTTGCTGGTCAAACAGGATTTGGCTGTTAGATTGGACATAAGCAAAGGAACATCCTCATATCTAAATGACGGAAAAAGATTAATTGTCATCATCTCCCAAATGACACATATCACCTTTTCAAAAACAGCATGACCATAGCTACGGTCACACGGTCACTCTTTGGTTAGGTTTAGGCAAGAAAACCAGTTGGTTAGGATTAGGAAAAAGATTGTCGTTTGAATTAAATAACTATGTTATTTCTGTAACTTCAGTTGCAAACATATCTACTTTACGATATATACTGGCAGCTGGTGTGCAGCACCAGAGACCAGCAGCCGGAGACAAGAGCAGGAGGCCGGTGAAAGGGCAGCAGGACTGGAGGGGTGACAGCACAGTAGGACTGAAGACTGGCTACTGGGCACCAGGGCTGGGGCATGAGTCAGGGTTGGAGGAGGGCAGCTGGAGATCTGGCAATGGGTCAGCAGGGGTGGATGACTGAGGGTCTGGGGAAGGTGTTGGATGGGCTGTCGACTGAGGACCAGGAGCAGGTGTTGGATGGACTGCCAACTGAGGACCCAGGGTAGGAAAATGCCTGGGCCACCGACAAAGGACCTGGGACAGGAGTCGGCTAGGTGATGGAAAACCAGGGGCTGGAGTGGCATCAACTGACCCAGGGACTGGAGAGGAGTGGACCGACCCAGGGACTGGAGGGACAACAGCTGACCCACAGACTTAGGAACATCGACAGACTCAGTAAAAGACTAGACGGCAGCCGACTCAGGCAGAGGGTGCTCCGGCAGTCTCAGGAAGGCAGGAGGGAGGAGGACGACAAGATGCACACTGACCCAGGAATGGGAGGTACGGGGGCACCAATAAAAGCAGGGCTAAAAACAATGCAAAATATACTCTTTAAGACAAAACCATTGTCGCATGAAGTATTACATTTTTTTATAATGTACCGACTATTTGAATATTCGGAAATCACAACCAATCGAAAATTGATCAACAATGAAAATAATTGTTAGTTGCAGACCAATAGAAATGCAGGAAATCTAAGTACAAAGCAAGGAATCTCTGGCTGTACGTCTTCTACATATCTTGAGAAATGTTCATCCGATTGAATTCATACTTGTATTGCTGAGGACTCAAGCAAATGCAGAGTTGAGTGTCAAGTTGTTTGGATGAAAAATATCATTAATAGAAAACAATTAGGTCCCCGTCTCACATTTGTTGCAAATTGGTGTATATTTTTACACCCAGCACCCAGGTTGCCTACCTGCATCCATCTTTGTGCTCAAGGGCTTGTTGGCCTTAATTGAGGTGTGGTCAGGTACATGGTTAGCACTTTGCTGTCTTGAGGCAGAGAAAGCAAATACCACTGACCAGCAAAAACTTGGTCTAAAGTCAATGGCACAGTGTTTAAAGTTGCATTATCCAGATACGTTACACCCAGAACCATGTAAAGGGAGGGTTAGGGTTAACGTTCTGCATGGGTTATCCCCTAGGTGTCAGCTAATGTCAGCTAAGTTTTTAATGTTAACATTATGATAAACATATGAGTGTGGAGAATGAAAAAGTTTGGATGAGCTGTTCAGAGAAAGCTGCAAGTAGCAATACCAGAGGTTCAGCATGTTAAAACAAAACCAGGTGCCAATGAATGTGTCCATATCAAGTGTTTTAGCAAATGTCCAGTCATGTATTGAAGAAGATGTACTTTATTAATCCATTGACAGAGAAATTCAGTTTTGTCACTCTGTTGTTATTTCCTTTACATACACAGGTACCTCTCCAGGCACCAGTCCACTCTCCATATAGACTGCTCTGAGCGGGTCTTGAACCGGCAACCTCTTGGTCACTAAAACAAGTCCTTGCAGTCTGAGTTACTGCTGCCTACTCTGAGTAGGGATATCAGCTGTGAATGCCTTCGTTTTTTCATGGGAGCTAAAATCCATATCTGAACTTTGCCACACAACACACTTTCATGCATGTGCTTTTGTGTGCACTACAACTGCTACTGTGTGTGTGTGAGCATTTGTGCACATGTTGGACTGTGTATAATGAATGATATGTGTGACATGTGCTGTCTGTCTGGTATGCCAGGCACGTCAAGCTTGCTTAGCATTGGCCCAGCCCTTATAGAGATGGCTTATCAGTGACGGTACATATAGAAGAACAGTTTGCCTATGCAGAGCCTCTAACCCCCCCCGTCATAGAGAGAGAAAGAAATCCTTATCACATAGACCTCGTCTTCCCCTCAATTCTCTTCCTCCCTCCCTTTCCTCTCTTTCCGCTCTCTATCTCTGTCTCGTCTTGGAGATATGCTAATCGCTGTGTAAGTATATCCTGTCAAATAATTACCATATATTAAGCTCTACTCATCTTGGCATAATTTCCCCTTCCACATAATCGTATTTGGGCTTCTTCCTTCGGAAAAAGCAGCGGACAGAAGGGACTTACCTTAGGCAAGTTAAGCATGTTAATCTTCATTGATTGAATATCAGGCTCATCAATGTGTTAACAGAATGTGTGTGTGGGGGGGGATCAAGTGTGTGAGGAAGAAAAGTATACGCATCCATGCATGAATTGGCTGATTAAATAAAGGCTAGGCACTGGTTATTAATACAAAAATATATATTTACCTCAGACTGTACCACGTATACTGTATAACATACGAATGCGTTACACAGAAATGATTTGGTTCCTTCAGGTGATAAATGGAGACCTTAACAGGCCAAGGAGGCATCCCATAGAAACTTAAGAACAATAAGTTTTGAGGTTTATGTTATTTTACATTTTGTGGATGTTTGAATACTTTCTGAGTTCTCTTCCCTGCCTGTGGCCCTCAGCAGAGTCCACTGGCCCCTGAAAAAACTCCTAAAAAAACAGACAACCAATCTGGATGCATCCCAGTCACAATGGCACAGTGAAAGGCTTACATTGAACCAATCTTTTTGCGCGAGCCCATTACACTGTGCGATCAGAAGGTACTATGATTCAGAATGACAAGTTAAAGCAAAAAAGTTATTTTAAGTCTATTGCCTGTTTAATGTAGCAGAGCAGAACTGTACCTGGCGTATTGGAGGAAGGTTGAGTAATAAAGTGCTGCACATGCCAAGTTACATGCAAGCCAACAGTAAATGTAAAGATCATGCTCCTTTAACCTTGAAATTGTTCCAGTCCCCCATCATTAGGGTGACCAAAAAGAATAAAAAAAATTAAGGGTGTTATGGATAATGATTTAATGTTATGTTTATGTTTATGTTTTTCTTTCCAAATGACAGACGGCTGATTCATGAGTAAAAATAATCCAGATAACAGCCAGTCCACCTCTAAAAAGGAACCAGAACACAGGAAATGAAACCCCTCGTTACATTGTCCCACCCACATTTTTAAATGCTAACTCTGCTCATGCTGGTCACCCGCAACCATCATGAAGGATGTTCCAATTCTCTTATTTCTGTTCAGAGGAGCAATGTGCAAGGGGTCTTCCCAGAGGAGGTATGAGTGAGGATACAGGAGACTTTAATACTAAGAAGTCTTTTACCAGACAGACACACCCTTTCACTCTTTGATTGTGCACTGCAGCTGATTGGACTGATACCATGTTTATAACATCACTGCAGTTTGATTATTATTATTACCTCCATCGAGGAGGTTATGTTTTCACCCGTGTCCATTTGTTTGTTGGTTGGTTGGTTTGTCAGCATGATTACACAAAAACTACCAAACGGATTTACACGATACTTGGATGCTGGATGGGTCTCGGCCCAGAACAGACCCCATTAAATTCTAAAGGGATGGATCCAGGAGTTTTTTCTTATTTTTTTTTTAACATTGCAAGAGGGCTTTTTTTGTTGACTTTTTTGTGAATGTCTCAGGGAATAATGCATGGATCGTGATGCAAAAAATCAGCTGTATTTAGGTGGCCGGTCTTGTGACCTTAAAGTATGGTTAGGCAGTTATGGGTGGCTGAAAATGTAGAATGATACAGGGCTACCTAGTTTTATATTGGATTAGGCTTGATTGAATTAAAGGGGACTGTTGGACCTTGGTGGAGCTATACGCTTATTGAGTGCCGTTCTCATTTTTCCTTTTAATCTGAGTCACGTACGATATTTAGTCAGACAGGAGAGTCTGCTGTCATTCTGCAATAAACACTTTCATTGAGTTACACATGAGGCTGGAGATCCCCTTGCACTTAGCAGAAACTAAAATGGATATGAGATATTTTGATGGGTTGGACAGAGGTAACTTCCAAATTACCTCTGTGCCCTTCTCTGTGAGTTACCGGCTATGTTCCTGCTAGTGGTTGCTTTTTAATGTACCTAGAGTTTTAACAGATTTAGGGAAAAATGCAATCTGTTACTTTGCAGCTTGGTCATAAAATAACTTGCAAAGAGATCTCTAAACTAAACTCATATCCATAGATGAATATAACGGCATCATTAGGAAAGTTGTGATAGTGGCATGTTGTTGTTTTTCTTGGGAGGCCAACTGTGTTAGAATACCTGTTTTTCTGTTGATTGTAATTTTTGTATATCGTGTTACATATGTTGCATTATGTTGTGATTTATACATGTGCTACCTTGGCCAGACCTGTCTTGTAAAAGAGATCTTGATCTCAATGGAACTTCCTGGTTAAAACAACAAAAATAGTGAAATAAAAATGAAATAAAATAAAAAATATACTTATATTAATATACTCTCCGAAACATTTGGGCTAATATATCATCTCTACAAATTATGAAACATTCTGATCATAATCTGGATTCTTAAATCATGAATTAACAAACAGAAGGTCAACAAATGCAGACACAATAACTATGAAACTATAAGTCTTAAATTTACCTGTGGCTGCCAGTATAAATATTTAATGTGCATTCAGCATGTGAGCAGTGCTGTCAATTTACACACTGAGGTTGGACTAATCTGTATACAGTATAAATACAGAATTCAAGGCTTTGATAAATGTGCAGATGTTGGTTAAACAGTTTATTTTTAAGAGGAAAGATACAGAGAAATAAAACAAGAAAATACAACAACAAGCTGCTGCACTGGCAGAGGTAACTGTGTGCTCTTTTTGAATATTTTGTGCATATACAGTATGTGCCAATACAAACTCCAAAACCATTTAAAGTCACCACAGATCTGTTATAGTTTTAAAATCCAGCTGTGTTGTTCTCATCAGAAACGGACATCGCCTCCAACAGTTCCATGAGAAAAACCTTTCATTTCCCCAAAAGTGTTTCCTTGCATTATTTCCTTCCGTCTCTCCTTTTTGCGAGGAACTAAAATGCAAGGAAAAGAGGCCATTTATATATATATATATAATAGTACAAGTGTGTTTGTGTGTGTGTGCATGTGTGTGTGTGTGTGTGTGTGTGTGTGTGTCTATGAATGTTTGTTGAATGCATGGCTCTCCCAGCCTGGATCTGTCCTCCAGATGACACTCCAGTGACATTGTAATCTACATGACTGATAAATGCTCCATGTCATTAAAGCCAGGAGAGGCTCTCCATCGCTCTCAGTGCAGCTCTACATCAGAGAGCAGTGAACCTCGCCTGGGGAAGCCACAACTGGGATTTTTTTTAAAGACTGACACTACTATATTTGGACTGAAGCTTCCAATAATATGTACATCTTTATATTAGAATGTTGTGGTCTAACACCAAAATTATGCCAGTGTTTGAAAAATGTCTTTTGCTCAAGGGATTCAAAATTAACTAGAATTAACACAGATTCACATACATATGTTTGCCAATCCATGAGCATCTGGATATGCACTTGCATGCATGTATGTACACTTGTGTGAGAATGACAGCAATGGTACCCTTTCAGGGAGCCAGTGCTCTCCAAAGAGCCATCCATCTCTGGGGTCTTTTGTGTTGGGAGGAGCAGCCAAGGTCAGCAGCTGAAAGAGCTCTCTTTGTGTGTGTGTGTCTGTGTATGTGTGTGTGTGTGTGTGTCTGTGTGTTCATTGCCTCTGTCTAGTGACTCAGTAACAGGATCCTTGGCCTATTAATTGGCCTGACAGTGATAAAGGAAATGGAAGTGGATGCTATTTGTCTCTAATGCAGCCACGCTCATATTAGCCCAAAGACAAATGGACACTGTTTTCCCACTTGAGCTACTCTAATTTTTTAAAACCCCTCTGAGGATGTGTGTGGACAGTGTGTATATGTGTGTGCATGCTGTTATGTGTTTGTGTGAGCTTATTTCATATGTCTACAGTGTGTAAATGCACATGTGCGGTCGTATTCTTTTTATTTGACATCTTGAAAAACATGAATCACTGACTATTATTTCCATTAAGGTACTTGTTGTGCTGTAAACAGACATGGGATATGATGTAATGATGACATCAGCACTGGAGTGTTTGTACTAAAGTAGTGTGTATTTATGTTTTATCTGTTGAAGTATGCATGTGTGTGTTATTATATGTCTGCTTGTTACTGAGTTCCTTACGTGTGTGTGTGTGTGTGTGTGAGAGAGAGAGAGAGAGAGAGAGAGAGAGAGAGAGAGAAAGAGAGAGAGAGAGAGTGTGTGAAAGGTGGTGATGGTGGGGGCATGGTGATGAGTAGGGGGATGGTCAACACCTGGCTGTACCTGAGGTCAAAGCTCAAGGAGAGATTGAAGCCTGAAGCGGACTACTGGGTGATGAGTTGGGTGTGAGGGTGTGGAAACAGTGTGGAGGGTGTGAGGGGGGAAACAGCCTTTATTCTCCTCCAAAATGAACCTTTGTTAATGCTGTTTGAGACACGTGACCTAATGACACACACACGTACACACATACAGACCTCTTTGTACACACATGCACATACACATATACCTGCACATACACTTTAAGATATTTTCCTCACAGGAAAAAAAAGGAAAAAATGTTAGATTGTTAGATTATTAGATTAGACTATAGACCATTGATAATTAATTCTATTTCAGTCACAACCTAAGCCAAAAAGACCCCTGGTGTCATACTCAGTCTGTACACTCGTCAGGTTTTATATGTAGCAAAACGTATTTCATTTAAGGTCCACCTGAAATCACAAACAGCTATAATGCCTACAAAATTTTTTAAAAATAAAAAAAAATCTTGTCAAAAGGGTTTTTGATGATATTGTTAATTTTTTGATGTTACTGGAAGGAAGAAAAATGGTCTTTGTGGAAATATAGTATTAGAAATGTTCCTTTACCTTCTATCTCTCTGAGTTGGTGGGCCAGAGTATGTGTTTGATTGACTGAGCAGGCAGTGGTACATAGAAAAAGAAGAAGAAGAAGAAGAATCTTTATTTGATCACATATCGTACAATGTACAACATAGTGAAACTGGTACTCTGGTGCATGTTGATCTCCACACAGAAAGGCCCTGCCATTGCCATTGGTAAGTTTTTAGGTTGTTGAAGGTGCAACAGCTGACTAACTTAGTTTTATCAGCAGTTTTACCCACTAGATGTTTGGTAGCTTGTTCAGCAAGCCATGGTGCAACACAAAGAGGGTTCTGCAAGGAAACATAAGCCTGAAAGCTAAGTCTGTGTTGTTGTGATGCTAGCAGATTTTTATCAAAACCTTGGCACATACACTACAGTATCTGCATGGTTAGATCAGGGTATGTGAAAGGCAAATGTGTATTTCTTTGGATACGATCAACTAATCATTTAAGGCTGAATTCCAAAATGACTTTTCAGAGAATGAATTGTTAATGTGGCTTCTTTTTCAGTATACAAATGCTGGTGTTTTTTCAAACTTAAAACAACATTATATTGCAAGGAGTTGCTTTACTCCTACCGCTAAATGATGAAGTTTCTTCGACCAAAGCTCTTCCATCTTGCAGAAAATGTGGCCCCTCCTGTCCCCCTCTTGTATTTGAATGTGAGCAATGTGTCCAGAAATGGGTATCCGTGTTTAAGTGTGTGTAAAGCATGATAAGGGAGAATGGGATCTGATAGGGCATGATAAAATACCTGGGTAATGTCTAGGTGGATTTTTTATGTTTCTCCCGAGGAGCCTGTGTGAGGATGTTATCTCCAGACTGGGAAGCCATGTTTCCCCCTCCAGGGAATCCCCCCCATCCCCCCCCCACACCAGTTCCACCATCCTCGAGCACTGGTTATACTGGGCATATGTCCACCCCCCAACATAAGATTCCCATTTATACTATCTTTTCCTTTTCTTTTTTTTTTTTTTCTTTTCTTTTTTTTTTTTGGCTTCACATTGGTCGAATTGCTCCTGAACCATTTTTCAACCAGCTGCTTTTGTCAGTAAACAACTTTATCTCTTGGGATATGGGTTATTCTCTCTCGCATTATCTATATTATGTTATCGTCTTTCATTATCTTTTGGCTCAAAACCATATGGCACATGATAGTGGATCCTGTGCAAGTATTAGAAACCAGAATTCTCTGTCTTGGACAGAATGTGGATCAAGTTATTCCCTTCATTTCTCACAAAATGGGAAAGAAATTAAAGTACAAAAAACCTGCAGTGGATTAATTTGCTTGCTTCAGGTTGATTCACCAATTAATGTTCACTATTTTAATAATTAATGCTTAAACTCTATATCTGACATATATAGCCTACTTTGCTATTCAGTAATTGTGGTTTTGATTTCGTATTAAAAAAGGAAACATGCTTGTTAGGGGAACATACGCCATCTTACCCAGAGTCGTGATATATTGATACAACTTACCGCACAAAGCATCGGTCTACTGGTAATATAACAGAAGGAGAGACAAGAGATTGCGATGTCATTAATAGAGAAGTCAGGTAAGGATTCTAAATATAATTCTGATTTGTGGCACCGTTTGGCTTTAGCATGCTGATGAAGTACCTAGTATTTAGTAATCAGCGTGTAAAGGGGATATCTTTTAAGCTTTTGGGGAAAATATTCTTTACAAATCAATTTTGAATTTCTGGCCCCTTGTATAATAGCAGTTGAGCAGTAAGGAGTCATTTATGTGTTTCCTTGTCAGATGTTGTTTTTTTGTTGTTTTTTTTAAAATGAAAAAACAGTCCCCATCTACTTCAATTGTTTAAGAGAATGCTGCCATGCTGTCTTCCTGTGAAGCTCCAGAAATGTTTTGTGGACTAGGAAACTTGACTTTCCATCGGCATTAGGGTGAGAACATAATGACTGAATTTTTATTTTTGAGTGAACTTATCCTTTAAACCCTCCCTGTTGATATTGCATACTGCTCTGATGCCACTATTGCTACCAACTGCATTGTGTAACATTGTGTGTATTGTCCATACAGACAGGAGAGGGTACTGTTCCTGGGATGTCCTAAGCCGGGGAGCAAATGTGATCAAATTGCAGATTTTCTGGAGCATCGCTGCATTTGATGCACAAAAAGTATCCGGTTTTGTCAACCCATAATCATGCATGTCAGTTTGGTTTTACTTTGCATTTAGTGTATATGTTTTTGAAATCACTTTTTACCCCCATAATCATCTTTTCATTGTTTTCTTTTTTAATGTTCTGTTATGAATTACTGGTATTTTTTTCATAACCTCTTCTGTAGTATTGTGTGTATCTGTTGAAATAATGAGTAACATCATTTGTTATTTTTCAGTTTTGATATATGGAGTTTAGATCAACATTTCTATAATAATTATATTACTTGTATTATTATGACATTTCATTATATTAACTATTCTAAATGCAATCCTCATTCAGTTTTGGACTTTATTATTTTCCATAGTTGTGTGTACTCAGTTGTACAGTTCCATAGATGGTTATGATGGGTGCATTTATTTAACAGTGAGACACATTGAGTTTATTATATTATGCTGCAGTTCATTATCACTGCTTGTAAGCCAAATATAATGCCTTTTAAGCACAAATGCAGTGCTTTATGATAAAAAAGGACAATGCAGATCAAATTATTCAGTATCTGAACGTTTCACATTGTACACCACACTGACATGTAATTGCATCCAGGTCTGAGGTTGCATCTTTGCTTTGTGGTCTAGTCATGACCTGAGGTGTTTTAGCCCCCCCCTTAACCACCACCCCCATCTCTCTGCTCAATGCTCATTGCTAGACTCCATGTCTCATTTGAATATATTGATTGGGCCATCTGTAAGCCATTTATCTCCTTCAAAAGACCATAAAGTAGGGCTCCCCACCTCTCAGCCCGCCCACCACTGTTTCCCTGACAGGGAGAATATACACTCGCACATAAACCAGGGCGCACAGATACTCACTGGCTGAAGAAATTGACCAAATATCCCCAAAATATTGAATTTTTCCTGTAACACGACCTTTAAACAAATAAAAGCAGCAGCAGAAGCAGGCGTGCTCGCTGCGATTTGAGATAAGGGCCAGAATACACATCATGTAAACACAGACCCATGGTGGGCGAGCTGAGCGCACAACTCCAGCATGCACTGGGGAACCAAACACTGTCTAATGCTTCATTTAGTGTTGCTGAAATTCCCACCAAATAATGAAACCAATTATTGCATTCATACGGTGAATAATGCCTCCTTCAAATAATCTGCTTATCTGGCCTTGCCTCCATGGCTTTATGGTGTGTATGCATGTCTGTGGATGTGTGTGTGTTTGTATGTGTGTGTGTGTATCTGCCTATCATCATAAACTGCACCCTGATGTCGCCGAAGCAGGGTTCTGGCACATCTGCAAGCCCTAGATATTCTTTGAACATGCGTACGTGTCGTCAGCAGAGTGCATGCATCATCATGATTGACTTATTCGTGACATTCCCAGTGGTAAAGCCTAGGTAAAGGATTACCCTCTAGTTTTGGACTGCTGCCCACTGTACAGTAAAGACCCTTGAACACACACACATAAGAAAAACACACTCACATACAAACTGTGCGTCTCCAACAGGCTTATTTCTCTTTGTGTGTAGCGCCTTTTACTGCTTCTTTGTTCCCTCTTTTGTCTCCATTCTTCATTCAAATCTGTTTTCTCCTCAGACAAACCGTTGGCGGGCAGCCATTTGCAAGACCGAGCAAGGGGGAAGCACAGAGAGAGAAGGGTAGATGAAGAGAGGGAGACAGGGGAAGGCAGAGGAAGAAAAAGAAAAGTAGGAGTGGAGAGAAGCAGGGAAGCATGGAGGAGAGGTAACTGAGAGGGAAAGACTGAGCACGAAAAAGAAAAAGGGAAACAAAATGAAATGGTAGAGGTGTATTCATGCTCCGCCCCTCAACAACGATTCGCCTGTTTCCTTAGCATAGCGGTTGCGGATCACTCTCTACTCCTGCAGGCTGCAAGTTAACATTTGAAATTTCTCTGCTCCGACAAGGTGAAGGGTGGCGGTCGCTATCCAGCGGAGACCTTGCCTCTGTGTGTAAATAAAGGGCGCGGGCAGATGGTGGAAAATTGGCGTCGGCGCTTGAACCATACGGAGCATATGCACATGGGGGAGTTTTCAAAGACCCAGGGCATGGGGTGCGAGCCGAGGACCGGCGCCTGCTGAGGCTGGCACAAGACACAAGGCACTGACATTGGCACTGTTGAGGGGAAACAGTGCGCCTGAACTTTTCTTGGAAGGCCTCACAACCAGAGAGCTGGATTTTCTATCCAGACAACATATCACTGTCTTATATTTATAGCTGCACTTCTTATGTAGCAGTCGAAATTGTGTTGCATGCTGAATAACAAAATTGGCCTGCAACAAAGAGAAATGTCATATTTGTCATCAGTTCTTGCTAAAAATGTACTACAAGAAACTTTAAACTTGGTGTGAAGTAGTCTCATTTTAATATGAATGCCTCTATATGACCTACGTAAGCAAATCCGACCATCAGCAAGAAGATTGGCTATTTATAATTAAAATAGTTAATCGGAATACCTCTCACTGGGTCATTTTACGACTTACCTGGGTTGATAAATTGCAAAATTAAAACTTTAATGGCAGAGAGCTGAGGATGAATTGTGGAGTTTCACAGCCTGAGTAAATAATCTGCTCTGTAGTGTGGTGGTATGGTACTGACTTAAAGTTTACTTTGTTTCGCCATCGTCATCTTTTGTCCACCAGAAAGAAAAAAAAAGTTTCTTGTAGTAGCTTTAATATGCACTTCAAATGAATGCTTTCCAGTGTCCGACACTCTGTTAGGTGAAACAGTTCAATAACTTTTGTAACTTTCTGAAAAAGACAATCCAACAATTATTTCCATTTTATACAGTGATTGGGCAGGCATGTGGAGGTGTTAAAGTATGCAGCATTATGACTTCATTCCTAAAAACAGCTCCATCACTTTTGGTCTGCGCCACCAAGTCCATTAATGCCTTAAGAGCAGACTGCCTGAAGGTGTAAACTGTTTCCCCTGTTTTTAAGGTTTGTCCATTCAGCCCACCTATTGAGAATGACCATCGGGAACTGGGATATGTAAATGCTGTTGCTTTTAGATTTAATGAGACAGAACATTGTACAAACTAGTTTGTTTGATGCATACAGAGACCATTATCCTGTCCAAGGTCAAGGGGACTGAATCCTTTCCCAGCATACACTCTGGGACAGCTCACCCTGGTCAGGTTTCCAGTCTATCACTGGGCTTACATAAGTAAGCATTTTTTTTAGATATACTCTTTCACAGTTTTGCATGCAATCCTCATACAGGCCACCTATAACATATAATGATATGCAGCATTACATGTTGCATTGGGATGTGAGTTGTATTGCACTTGTTGTAACCCCTTGATTCCAGTGGGCACGTCTATGTTACCTGGCGTATGCACCAGTGTTTTGTTCTGTCCTCCATGCAACTTCATATCCCATCGGGAGCGTTTCAGAAGTGTAGCATCATGTCATTGACTTACTCAGATTGTGTTTATTTCATAATTTCTCCATGATTTTTGTGCTTCTACTGAGGTTGAGTAGGCTACATAGTTAAATTATTCAGTTATTTGTCTGTTAATTGTCTGAAGGATCTGGATTTGGTTTTAACTGTTAATATTTCCAACTTTGTTGTGCCTGAGTCGGCACTGGGTGTTTCACTTTGAAAATCGACTTGATCCACTATGCCGTTCCGCTGACGGCTTCCTGCCTCGTTCGATCTGTGGGAATGACAGGCCTGGTGGAAACCGGGGATAAGGGCTAGTATGGCCTTTGTTTGCCCATTTTTCTAAAAGGATGTTTGTTGAGCCTATTCTTTGAACATACTACATAAGTTCATGTAAATCTATCGGCATTATGTGTAAAGTAAATTTTACTTTTTTTTACATGTAAATTGTATCGCAAGTGGTGGGTGATCACACAAAAAGACCACTCTTTAAATTGTTTGTGGACAATGTAAATTATTACATTTTTTTTAAAGGGAACACGAACTTATGGGTTTTCCTGAAATATTCCCTCATTTGAAACTTGAACATTAAACATAATGCAGTTTGCCTATTTTATCAAACTCACTTCTCGCATGTTATTTGTTCCATTGCACCATAATACATTCTGATTTTTTACCTAATGTAGACTTAGCCTGTATTTGCACACCTACCTTTATGTGAGAATTTATGGTAAATGCTATTAAAATTATTATTATTATTATTAAAACACCCTTATATTTCAGTTCTACAATATGCAAATAAATGAAGGCTGCATCTTACCAAAACAGCCATTTACATTGACATTTGCACAACATTCCCCCCTAAATTGGCCGCTGTGCTATAAAAACACTGTCAGCTTTTGGCCCTCCTTCAAGAATAATTCAACCTCTATTACAGCTCCTCCCTGAAAATCAGGACAATGATGTACAAGTGTATCTCAGGCAAGTGTGTATGTTTACCAATCGATCTACTCCACCCTGACATGTTCAGAGTCCTAGTGTCATTATGGCCACTGTTTGGTGCTATAAAACAGAGTTGGACAGTGCTGATAGCAGTGAGGGATATGGATGGGCCTATACAGAGTTAGACAGCAGCATCGCCATACATCTTCCAGGGTAGAGGCCTGTCATCGCCGTGCTACTACAGAGAGGGTTGTCATAGAAGTGTGCTCACGCGCATGTCCATTATACTGTAACACTGATGTGAACCTGCTAGCTAACTGTAAACATACATTCAGATAAAAACACAAAACTTTGTAGTGAAAACCTTATTTCTGCCTTGGCCCATCTTCCTATCACCAGTCCATCACACCTTCCTAAAACACACAGCATCCCCCCTCACACACACATACACATACAGTCCTTTCTTTCTTAGATGTGTCTGTACACGACTCCCTGGCCGCAAATCCTTCAGTGGGATGGATGAGTGTCTCCAGCCCATTCATCATCCGCCTTATCCGCCACCCTCGCCACTGTTTTTATATCAGCCAGCAGTCACACTGACAACTGGTGGCCCTCTTTCCCCCTCTCCCCCTTCCGCGCTCCTTTCCTTTCTTTTCTCCCCCACAAGTCTTTCTTGTGCCATTTCTCTTTTTTCTCGGTCCCCAGTGCCCTACTTCCTTTGCTTGTACGCCTGACAGTGTGCATGTTTGTGGGCGTTCATGCACGCTTTCTCGCCTCCTCCTCCTTCTTCCCCCTCTCATACAGATCTCCTCCTGCTCTTCCTCTCTCACCCTCCCCTATCGTCTTCCCCTCTCCACGTCCCTCTCCATCTATCTATCTCTCTCCTGTGCACCGTTGGGACCGGAGTGGCACCTTCAGAGCGGCCCGTAAAAAGGCCCTATAAAAAGCCCCAACACGGAGAAGAAAGGGTAATGATGAAATTTAACTGCTCCTCTTGGTGCACCTGGGGTCTGGGCCTGTATGTGTGTGTGGATATATGAGCATGTGTGTGCCGTGTATGTGTTTGTGCGTGTTCAGCAAGCGTGAGGCCTGGGCACTGAACCTGAACTGCCCTGCTAGGGGGGTCAATGTCACGGCACCGCCATGAGAGTTATCGCTTTTTAAAGACGCACTATGGATTTTGTGGGGGAACTCATTTACACCAGCATAAAATGGAAGGTGGCAGGGGAAGTTTAAACTCTAAAAAGGACGGGGGACTGGGAGACCGGGAGGAAAATAGGTTCGATGGCTTGAGTGGCCTCACCGGTGTGATACAGAGTTAACCCTTTGTGGAGGATGGACACTGATTTTATCCTTTTTTCTCAGGTGAACTGAAACAAAAACAAATCTAGGATAGACTCAAATTCAGAATATTATGAGTTCAAGTTATGTTTCTTTGTCTGTTCAGATGTAGCTTGCACTTTATTGCAGTATACTGTGTACAGTATATGTCTATAAAATCCATACAGAATTATGTCCACTGCAGATGCCGAAATAGCATGTTGTTAAACTGATTTATGAAGTGTGTCGCCTCAACATTTTTTAATGTTTTATTGATGCAGGACTGCCATAACGTCAATGAATAGATCCCATTAAAATCTAATGGCCTTGTGGTGTATGTGTTTGTTGGTGTAAGGTAAATTCTCCAACTGTGTGTGTGTGGTTATAGCCACATACACCTTCAGGCCAGCATGTCAGGGCAGGACTATTTTCAGTTCTGTTACTGGCTGGAGCCCAGCACACCCCCTGGGTTCAGATGCTGGCTCACTGGCCTCCTCAGCCTTACTCTGCATCCCTTGCCTCCCACCTGTCCCTGGCCGCAAGCCTCCACGGCTGGCCCGCCGGCGTGGAAAATCAGCCTTTGATGGGCCTGAGGGGACTGGAGGAAGGGACGGCCTGGGTTATGGAGAGGATGAAAGCCCCAGGAGGAGCAGCATGCACTGACTGACAGGGCTTGACACTGGAAGGGCCCACAGCCCAGGCCTGGCACCTTTCCTCTAGCAACTACCAGGCCTCATTGACTGGCCTCCAGAGCTGAATCCCATACTCCAGTGTCTTCCAGCCCTCTATGTAAGAACCCCTTTTTCATGTGCAATGTCCCAATCCACTTAAAGCTGCACCAAGCAAGATTTTATATCACATTGTAGAGTCCTATCCACTATCTACCAAAATGATAAATTGAGGCCATAACATAGAAAGCCAGCTCATGACTATGGTTACTCTAATTGTACACTGCGGGACATCAAACATAATTTGTTGTAAGCTGTAAAATAGATAATTGACACTCTTCAACATGAAACCTTGCTACACATATTGGACAACTGCATCACTTATCTGGCAGTTTTTTTCTTCTGATTATCAAAACTGGGAAAAAAATTCAATAATTAATGCAAAGGCCTGATCTGGAAATGATGCCCACTTTCTCATAAATTGTCCTTCAAAATTTCTTCTCTGTCACTGTTCAACTTTCTGTCATCTAGTTTGAGCAGCCCCAAGATGTGTCTTGACCTCAGCTTTCCCAGACGCATTGACAGTTTTCCATGTTTAACTTCATGTTATGACTCTGAGATGAAGCAGTGTTACATCATCATGACATCAGTCTGGAACAAAAATGTGAGCAGTACAAAACTGAGCTTGCTAGACACATTGAGTGTGGGGCAAGGTAGACATTTTCAAACTGTGTGTAATGTACTGATGTAAAGGAACATACTGTAAGTAAATGTGCATAATCTTTTGAGTCTTTTTAAAGCACCTGTCAAGAGCAGATGTCACAAAATGCTTCAAAATGAAAACAAAGCCAAAGCCATAAAATGCAAGTGTACATACTGTATTTATAGTGTAAAAATAATAGTAATGAGAACGTAAATTAAATACAGAAAAACTAAATAACCATCAACAAACCTGAAGGTTTGTAACATGTAACTATGATTTGATGTACATCATACAAATACAGGGTTCATAAGGACAACAAATCTTAATATATAATTAACCAGATATAATACGAAAATATTTACATTAAAATATCTTAAAATTATGTTACTTATAAATTTTGTTGTGTTGTGTACTTAATTATTCAAAATGTTTCCAACAATGTTCAAACCAGAGAAATACACAAGTTTACACAAGGTGTGTTTCAGTCAATCGCCTGACACTATAACTTCCCGGAGTCAGAGAGTGAGGAGGGCAGTCGGCAAATAAAACTTAACATAACGTGAATAAAACTTTAAAGCATTACCTTGTCTGTAAACATTTATACCTGAGTCATGTCAGATATACTTTCATCAGCAATGGTGGTTGTTTAATGGTGTGTTCACCAACAGCGAAGCAAGTTTGACTTTGGATCACTCATGTATATTTTATCTGCCCTAAACAGGCAGATTACTTTATGGTACATTAGCTTTAAGCTAGCGAGCAACCGCACGGCAATTCAGGTCAACCTCTCTCTTAAATCAGCACTCACTAGAAACTTTGGTTCTGTCTTCTTTCCCCCCTCCACTCTCTGTAATATTATATTAATGAAGTAAAGTACATTTCCCCACCAGCTCTAGTTGGCAGTCAATACTACAGAAAATAAACACTCAACAATGGAGGTCACCTCTCTGCAGAATGCTGCTGCAGTTAGGTTAATAAACTGGAGTCAAGATAAATCCAGCTTTGAATCGTAAAAGTCTAAAAGTAATCTCTGAGCTCTCGTCCTGTCTGTAAACGGCTCCAGATCAGAGCAGAATCAGATGTGACTCTGGGTGTTTTATTCC
The DNA here is from genome assembly GCF_040436345.1 of Pagrus major. Taxonomy (NCBI): domain Eukaryota; kingdom Metazoa; phylum Chordata; class Actinopteri; order Spariformes; family Sparidae; genus Pagrus; species Pagrus major. Next base: position 32,916,579 of record NC_133216.1, read on the forward strand.
TCCAGAGGGCCTGGCTCTGAACCCAATCTCTCCTCCAGAACCAGCCTGCGCTGAGCAGCTCCAGTGGCTCTGCCCCACTGCTCAACCTGGCCCTCCCCACACAACACTCTTCTTCAAGTGTTATGTCTTGTTTTAATAGAGAGACCCCTAGTGGCAGAAATGACATACTGTGTGATTAATAATATTAGCCATTTGCCTTGTGATGGTCATGGCCCAAGGTCACACTTCTCGCTGCTTTTATTAAGCACTACAACAGTGGTCTTAAAGTTGGGACATTATACCAACATCAACCAGTGAATGACTGATTAAAAAAATCTCTCCTGGAGACATGGAAGGGAAACTGAAGTTCACTGTAATGTATTTAGTTTTTTTTTATAGCTCTGGTGACAATTCTCACCATAGTAACTGCTGAGAAAGTAGCAGATGATCAGACAGGTTGTGCTCAAACCCCAAGCTTAGTCCAAAGGACCAAAGGGGTTTAAAGAATTTGGATAAACTGTTGCATTGTTTACCTGTATAATCGTCTGTTTGCCTGAGCATGTTGCCCTGCTGGACCCTAATTGTAGTGATGTTCAAGATTTCAGTAATTATGAGTAGAAATTAGTAAGATGATATAACTGGAAAACAAAGGCATTCAAGGTGCCATCCTCTGCTGCTCACCAATGGTTCACAATGACACATGGTTTGTTTGGGCACAAAACCACAGAAAACAACAACGAAGTCATCAAGACACATTATCATGACAAAATCATAATACATGTTTGACCTCACCTCTGGGGTTACAACTACACTTGTAAAAATTAGCTGTCAGTTTTGAATATTTATTTGTATGTGGTCGTTTATTAACTTATGGGATCTTTAATTGTCAAACAACATACTTGTACCAGTCTGTAGAATGTCCACCCTGCCAATGAACAATCCAATGAAACATGTGCCATGCATAAATTACTTCTACTTCCTGCAAAACAGCTTATTGCTAAACGGATTAGGGTGACACACATATAAACAACACAAACATGCTAATCCTCATTAGCACTGCTGAAAGCCCCTCTGATGCAGTGGTGGAGAAGGGGGGGCATGTAGCCAGGCTGGATGGTGGGAGGCAAAAGTCAGTTAGCTGCTGATGCAAATGGAGCTGGAATCTGGAGTGTATATATACACACACACACACGTGTGCGCACACACACTCACGCACACATACAGTGTACACACAGACAGACAGGTTGTGTGGTTTCCTCATGCTAGATAGAAGTTGATCGATAGAGGGAGTGAGTGTGAATGAAAGAAGGGGTCGAGGAGGAGACGAGTGGCAGTAGACACGGACCTTCAGCCAACAGTGCTGGCACACACCGCAGGCTCCCTCTTGGTTTTTGGATCTGACAATTCCAATGTAATAACAGATAAATAGAGAGGGCTCATCAGGCCACAAAAGCAAACAGCTTGGGCTTGCCAAAGGGAACAGAGGGAGTCAATGTTGGAGGGCGTGCGTATGTATTTGTGCATGTAGAGAGAGGAGAGACAGAGAAAGAGCTAATGGCTGACATCTGGCATCAGTCGCCCCCATCTGAGTCCTGCGCTCCAGCCCCATACTGTCATGCTGAATGATAAAGCAGAGAGATTGCCTCTGAATCGGCACACTTGCAGATCCCCCGGCCAGCCCTGAAGGTATGGGCAAGAGAGCCTCTTCCAGCCATACACCGGTTAATGTGCCAATTTGTTTTCCAGAGCGCTGGAAGGAAGAATTTATCGCCGTGTTCTGCTGCTGTGGGCAAATACTAATAAAATGCTCTTTTGCTGAAATTCATTTAATTGGTCACAGTAGGGACGGAGAGCTCGAAGAGGAAGAGGAGAGTTGGCCTCTGCCAAGGCAGTTTGCAGATGTTCACAGAGACCCCCCTGCCCCTTTTATGTAAAGACCCCCCAGCCCCCAGCCTACCAAGCACTTGCTTAACTCCCATCATTCCCCTCCATCTGATCCCCCAGTGATACTATTGAATCATAAACAAAGAAACAAATACTTTTAAAGGATGATTATGCAGCCCAGTTGCCAGGATAAAATGTTGGCAGTAAACGTCTCTGCAAACCACTTGTATGTTAACATTACTACATGTCAAAGGCTATGTAACATATTGATATTTGTACAATACCACCTGTCGTATCACATGACATTTTTATGACCAGACTTTCATATCAGGAGGTGAAGGAAAGGTGGTGGAGTTACAGGTGAGAATGCTTCCGACTTACAATAAGTACATTTGTCACAAGAAAGAAACCACAACATATCACCCATAAAGTAAGAATACACATAAAGTAAGAATTTATCAAGGATACCTGAAGTACATAAGTGCTATGATTTAAGTGCTAAGGGTAAGAACATACAAGTGCATATACATTTTTTTTGTTGTTTTTTTTTGTCTTTAAAGAGACCTCGGAACAATATTTATCCATGTTCGTTGCAAACAAAAACTAGGTGTTTTTGACAAGAACTCGTTACATCTCCAGCCGTTTACTTACTACCGTTTACTGCGCCAAAACATGATCTTTGCCTAAACCCGACCAGAGCATAAGCACAGCTTTGTCACAACATAAAATAAAGCAATGACAAGTTGAAACATGGTCCACTATGTTCACCAGCTAGTGGCTAACTTTGACTGTCTGCTGTTTGGTCATGGGAAGTTAGTCTCCAGCAACGTTTTCACTGAAACCAGCTGCCTGCTGCTGCAGGGTTGATAAGTGCAGTGAAAGATGCTCTTCTGTGTATTTTTGTAACCGAGCAGCCTCTTTCACATACAAGTAAAAGTAAAAGTGAAACGTAAGTAAAGTTTATTAAAGGTCCACTTTGTAAGATAGGTGATCAAAGACTGATGTTTTGGGTTGGTGGCAGGCCCGAGCTACTGACCCAAAGTGTCAGTATTTGACAAGTTGGGATAGAGACTCAACAATCAACTATATTAGAAATAGGACCTTTGATATCGTTTGATATTATAAATTGGCTAGTGTAGCTTTAAAAATACTTTGAAAGTCAGTTCACAGTGGGACAGTTTTCAATGGATCTGTTTTCTACTGAAGAAATAGTAACCATGAAAATAAACCGTCTACTGTGAGACCTGTATACCCAAAACAACAGACACACTGTTCCTGGATAGCTTTAAGCCTTTTCATTATTTAGATAGAACAGCTTGGAGAGATGAAAGGAAATTGGGGAGGAAGAAGGGACAGCATGCAGCAAAGGGCCACAGGTTTGAACTGAACCAGGGCCACTGCTGAGGACTCAGCCTCTGTAAATGGGGTACATGCTCTACGAGGTGAGCTATCAGGGTGTCCCATCATGTTAAAGTTTTAAAATGTAATTTGCTGTGAGCATCCATTCACCTCTGAAGCAGGGCAGAGGCAGTTATCTAACATACAAAGACAAATATGTTTAAACAAATTAAACTACCGGTATGGTTCGATACAACTAGATATAAATAAGTTTAATTTATTTCAGAAATTGAGTGAATCAAGTTTATGGGCATGATTATGACTCGTCTTTCTTCAGTTCTATCTTTCCCTATGCTGTTTCACTGTCGAAATAGTCTTTCTAGCCCCATCTTCACTCCATAATGACTTCATAGTGGAGACACAGTGCTGTCAGCCTTCAGGCATAGAGCATATTATTTGCCAATTAAAGACTGCATCCGGCTCACAAATTTTTTAACAGAAAGTTGGCAGACATCACTCACTATGACAGGTAAGAAACGAGACAAAAGGAAATGACAAAGAGAAGAAGGGGATGATCCAAAGGTGAGGCAGGATCTTAAGGAGAGAAGGACGAGATAAAAGTAGCTGGTGCTTCAACTCCTGTTCCTGTGCCAGCCCTGAGTCAGAGCCAGTAGAGTTTCTACCAGGGGATGCTCTCCAGAATCTGGCCACACACTAATTACTGGAGGTTTTGTTCAGGAAATTATCTCCATGTCCATTGCTGCATTTCACAGCAAATTAGCCATGGAAATCCCAAAAACCAATAAATAAGTCTGAAATTCATCATGGGGGTCTCCTCTGATTGTCTCGTTCACTTTCTTTGTCCTCCTCCCTAATGCTGAAGAAACTAAGAGCCCATTTCCTTTATTTGGGAATTCTTTCTGCCCTAAAAAAAAAGACAAATAAAGGCTTTGTTTGGGTCTCGCTGTGAGGTAGCGATAAGCTGTCAGTATTGATGCCAGAGTGTGTAAGAAAGCAGTCTTAGTGCTGTCATACACATATATCTACTGGACTATTTTTTCCATATATGAGCACAGGGGAGTTCTTTCAATGTATATCTAAATACTTATATTAGTCCGGAGATGAGCAAGAAGAGCATAATAGTAAGTCATAAAAAGAATAGATTTTGAAGAAGTTTCATCTTTTTTTTTTATGTATACACTGAGCTCTATCCAATATACTGATGAAAAAATTACCAAAAATTATGATAAAAAAAAATCAAATTTGTCTGGACCCAAAAATATTGTCATTCAGAGCAGGGAAGACAAATAAAAACTAATTTATCAGGCTTAGGAATTACATCACTATTGGACTATTCCACGCCTCACAATTTACCTGCAGTTCCATTGTGCACAACATAGTTTGTCCTTTTGTGTGACAAGGCAGTAAGGGTGTTGAGGTCTGGGTGTTGGACCTTTTGTCTTTGTATTGTATAGATTCTAACAACAATATGTTGTCCCTTACCTTAACGACACCTTAGTTGCTGATATTGTAGTGATTTTTGTAAAAACTCAAATGTTAGATGGAAAGAAAACATCCACATAGCCTCTCATCCAGGGTTAAACCTGGGATTACAATCCCATCTTCTCAAAATGAGGTTATCTCAATTAACTTACCATTCATTTGAAACAGCATATATTTAAGTGGAAATGTAACTGCTTACTGCTCAACTGGCCAGTGACTTTGAATACGTCATGTTTTATCATATATATGACTGTTGCAGCGCACCAGCGGCAGGCGCACAGTTTGGCTGGGTTTAGGTAAAAAAAACCTTGGTTATATTTGGGAAAACACTGGTGTTAAAATAAATATGTTACTAATGTAAGTTCAGTTATGAATGTACGTTTGTCACGTAATGAATGTTCGGGTTACCGCAGTGATGAAATATGCCCTCTGATTTATAAACTCTAACACGGGTAATCCACGGGCACCAGCTTTTTACAAGAAAAGACACTAGTTGACTTTAATTATGAAGTAGACTTGTCATAGGAAATGCAATGTGTTCAGTTAGCACTGCTATCATTCAATGAGTCTACAGCAAAACAACAGTCATTGGCGAAACTCCAAATCTCTAGCTGACGTGCTGCTGCAGCCTCACTTGACACACAGGAGTAATGCTAGTCACACAGCCAGTGTGGCTGCTCTAACCTGATAACATGGATGCCGAAATGAAAATGAAGCAAGACATGATGTCACGTGCTACTCACGCATCCAGTGTGGCCAGCCTGTTGGTCCGGAACTCTGCAGCCAAACCCTTCTCATTTATTGAACCCCCCAAGAGTAAACTGAAATATCCACCCTTGGTTGAGAGACTTCACACGATCGTCTTCAGCCCTGTTCAAGCCACCTCTACCAGACCTGATCTGGCTATCACTGCACCATATCCTGCCGATGATGCTACATCTCCAACAGGTGTTTCAACTCTGCCGGTTGCTACGGCCCCAACCACAGCTTCTGATCTCACCCCAGTCATCATCTCTGAGGAACCCTGGTTCTGGCTCAGGGTTAAACCCAAAGTTCCAGTCAGCTCTACTGCATCACACCCAGAGTCACCATCAGCCTCGGGTTACGGTTAGCAGCCTCCAAAAAGGGGAAGAATCCTCTCCCACTGTTCATACTTCCCCAAACCATGATATCCAAGTAGAAAATCAATTTGACACCCTCTACTTACACAAATTCCTTCCACTGGCTGGGAATCGTGGACTCTTCCACCACATGCTGCTACGAAGTGTACCTCAAGTTGTCGCTCAATCTCCTCTGTTGTCCATCGACAGAGGTCTAAACTTCAGGCTTCATCTCACTACAACAGACTGGATGGTTGCTCTACTTCCCACAGCCAGCCTGACTTGCCATTCACATCGGGTAACTGAGCCCCTACAGATGTGATCACGCCACTGCTGCTGTTCAGAGAAATGTGCAGGTAGCTCCCCAAACCACCTCAACACTCTATGCTGCTGCTCCAGTTTGTGTTCCAGTGTGTAACACAAGATATGAATCGCCAGCAAACTGAGTCAGTGAAGGACTTCACTCTCATTTTTTACTTATTTTAACTTTTAACTTATTCTGATCACCAGTGACATTTTATTCATTTCTGAACAACTCCAATGCTGGGCCGAGTCTGCACACATGGCTTCAGTCACAATCCCCCTCACATGGACTCTCCTTTACAGATCATTTTAATTTTCTCTGGGACCGCTACATGTGTTTTTGCAGTAGATGGACTGCAACCAAACAACTGCCGCTCGAAAATCTTAACAGCAAATATTAACCATGCATGTTCTCCACATTTATGACTAGCCACTGTAAACACCTGTGCCACTCTAGACTCTGATGTGGTCATTTCCTCTCTGCCCAGAGTCACCTTGACCTCTGATGCCCTCTACAGGTATTATTACTGCATTATGTAATGATATTGCCTTAAATGAGGAAAATAGAACTAATTTAGTAAGTAGTAGGCCATACTGTTTGTCCACAGTTTTCACTGGTTTCAGGGCCTCTTAAACTCAGTGCATATATTCAAATAAAATTACTGCTTTAAATAATCTCAGTAGTCAGCCTCCTGATATTCCATGCATCATCCCAAATATAATGACATCTCTGCGTGATCTTTTACCACGACAAGGCCTAGGGCTATTACACTTAAATATTAGAATCCTCTTACCTAAAATGGGTTTTTATTCACACCCTGGCAAATGAATGCTGTACAAGTATTTTTGTCCTCACTGAAACTTGGCTTACTCAGTCTAAGATTTGGACATAACTTTGGGTGGTTACAATATATTTTGCACTGACAGAAAATTAAAAGGTGGCCGAGTATTGATTTATGTCAAAACTGTTTACCGGTATACCCTGTTGCTGCTATCACACTACCGAATACCTTACAATACATTGTTCTGGACATCTGTCCTGGAGGTAGTGACCGTTATACGCTTATCAGACTCTACTGTCCTCCATGGTGCCGCAAATGGTAAGGTCCTGGAAGAAATTGGCAATTTAATATCATCTCTTTTTAGTTCTGAGCTAGTTATTTTGGGTGTCTTGAACCTGGATTGGCTCTCAAAAAACTGTACCAGGCTATAAGAACTGTGTTTGGAGCCTGTGTTTGGAGTCCCTCCTAAACGACCAGATAAATCTAATCCTTCTAAATCAACCGTGATAGACCTCATCTTAACAATCAACTTAAGTACCCCACTAGAGCAGTTTTTGCTCAGTAACCACTGCCCAATTGCATGTGTAAGAAATATTAGAAACCTCCTGACAATAACCAATCTTTGCATATTAAGGAAAAGGAATGTTGAACATTTTAATTAGCAAAATTCTTGATATGATTTTGCATCATTCAGAACTTTTTCAGACTCTGAACTAGCATTTGATCATTTTTATACAATTTTTAACTCTGTTCTTAATAAACATACTCCATATAAAAATTTCAAGTCAAACATAGTTCTAGTCCTTGGTTCTATTACCAAAGCTCTTATTGTTAGAGCAACAGCCTGGAGGAAGGCCAAACATATTAATCATTTGACAGACTGTATTTTAGGCAGCAAGTGAACAAATGTCTCAGACTTGTTAGAAAAGTAAAATCTGACTTCTTCTTGTCTTGGCTTGCAAAAACTCTGGCAATTCATCTGAGTTATTGGAAAATTATTAATCCTTGAAAAATGGGTAGGTTTTGAAAATCAAATCATAAACAAATCGAATAGTAGCCTACTCACCAGAGACTCTGCTTCGCTCTCTTCTGTCCCCCTCTCCTCTCTGTGGTGTTGTTCATGAAGTAAAATTCTTCATCTCCAGTCGGCAGTCAACACTGACATAATAGTGCATAAACACCCTAAAACAGAGTGAAGATAAATACACTTTTTTATCCTGAAAGTTTAAAAGCACTCTCTAAGCTTTCCTCCTGTCGGTAAACGGTTCCAGATCAGAGCACAATCTGAAGTGACTCCAGGGACCCTATATAGACGGTCTATGCTGCTCTGTCTAAAGTGCAGCATGCTAGTGCGTTTAGGGTGTGTCAAAGTCCATTTTGCTAGTTAAACAGCGGATAATCAGGGTGCAAAGTGAGGTGCACGGTGCAAAGAGATGGTATTTGGACTCTGAATTAGTCGTGAGTGTGTTTTGGGCGGAACTTAAATCAAACCAATCCGAGTGTCGTCCTCCATTCACTTTGAGAGCCAGGTGTACCAGGGCCTGGCACATATTAACCAGTGGTACTCGTCTTCACTGAGGGACAGGGATGTGATTCTCGGCTGCTGGACCCTCTGCCCCGCCATTTCACAATCATCTGTCCCATCAACAACTCTGTTTGTCTGCATATGAAAATACACTGACATTAAACTGAGGAGGAGGAGGAGCGCTGCTGCGTCCCTCTGTGTGTGTGTGTGTGGCTCTCAGTCCATGGATCAGGCAGGACGGGTCATAAAAAGTATCATCCTGATCAATAACAGGTGGGATGAGAAGGGAGAAATACGTCTTTAATGAGGAAAATATTAATGACATTACCTGCAGAGATCCTCCAGCAGCAGAAACAATATGTGTATCTCTACATTAACATGCGCATGTGTGCACGAGGAACAGCTGATAAACTTCATTGATTATTTAAAACTCCTGACACGTTTCCTTTGGAGAGTTTATAACTACAGCTCTTAGTTTTGTTGATTAAATGTGTCATGCTATTTGTTACAGTACATTACTGTGTTCATGGAAAAGTGTTTAAAATAACTGAACGCAGCCTCTCAAATCATTAAATCAGAGTGTATGAACGGTGTGAACCCTCCTGTGTAGGCCCATCTAATGCATCCTTTAAATAGAAGGAAACAGACTGTACTTTTGACTTTAGACCAGCTTCTTGTTGGTCTATGGCGCTGTCACTTTCTGCTGCCTCAAGATAGCAATCCACCATCAGTGCGCCTGACCACACCTCATTTTAAGACCAACATGCCCAGGGGTGCACAGGTGGGCGCAGGTACATTTGCTATTTACACAAGGTGGACACTGGGCAGGAAAATGACAACTGTGTTCGATCTGAAACTAACAATGACATATATTGTATGATATTGTACATTTAATCACCATTTCTGGTGGTCCTTGTGACTTAAATAACTTCTGGAATCAACTTGTTTCTGGAGTCAAAATAGTTAATATTACAGCCAGAGCAGTCAGGTTTAAAATCAAGTCATAGCACAACAGCTACATTATGAGTACTAAATTATATTATTGACGCCTTGGACAATCATCAACACTGTACAGCAATTTTCAATGACCCATCTAATGTATTTGATTTAGTCAATCATGGTATTTTATTTGATAAGCTTTATTCAATTGGAGTAGACAATTTGGGGTGGCAGATATGATTTTGTTCATACTGTATCTCTCTCTCTCTCTCTCTCTCTCTCTATATATATATATATATATATATATATATATATATATATATATATATATATATATATATATATATATATATATATATATATATATATGAACAAAATCATATCTGCCACCCCAAATTGTTATGTACATTTTTATGCAGATGACACTATTTTCTTTGCTACTGGCTCCTCTCCTAATCTGGTTATTGCAAATCTCCAGTCTGCTTTTGATACATTTCAGGTCTCTCTTATTGAATAAATGTATGCTGTTCTCTAGATCACCTAAAATTATCCAGCATACAACCAATATCCAAACCCCTCAGGGTTCAGAAATTTAAACTATTGAATGTCACAAATAATTGGAACCCTGGCTGGATACAGACACACTTTTAAGATCCATGTGGAACACCAATCAAGCAAACTAAAGATCAAAGTTTGATTTTTGTGTAGACACAAATCATGTTTTACTTCTGCTAGTCACAAGACCATCATACAATCTACGATTTGTCTGCACTTAATTTTTGTGATATTGTATACATGCATGCTTCTTCCTCCACTTTAAAGCATCTTGACTCTGTGTATCACTGTGCACTGCATTTCATTACATGTGATACATTTGTCCCTCACCATTGGCCCTTATGTGAAAAGGTGAGATGGTCTTCTTTAACAAACAGAAGGGAGCAGCGCTGTTTAACATTCATTTATAAGGCTCTACTACAAAAAAAACATAAGGTAGGGTCTGAGCTGCCATGAAAGCAGTAAAATTAGAGATTTGTGGGGGTCACTAATACATGAGCAACTACAAACTAATCACAAATAATGACATTTTCAATGTAATGAGTATTTTTGACATTAATGATATACATAGGTTAAAACATGTTTTCCAGAAGAACTACGCACATATTTTATCTAAATGATGGTGACAATGACCATGGAAGTCTCCCTCTCTGGGGTGTGCACTGTCAATTGTTGCAAGAAGTGGGCTGCTGTATGTGCGTGCATGTGTGTGTGTGTGTGTGTGTGTGTGTGTGTGTGTGTGTGTGCTAAAGTCATGGATATGGACCATGAAATGAAGTGAGGTCACTAGTAACAGCAATATCCCAGTCTCCCTTACAAATCACGAGATTTTAAGAGTTGTTGCATGAGGAGACACTTTGTGAAAACGTCTATGGCACATTTTAACTGATTGATGCCCTCTTGTAAAGTTGGCATTAAGTTCACTAAAATAATCAGTTTCTTTCCTTGTAAAAAGTGTCAGTTTGTCGTGACATTGCTGTAAAAGCCTGTTACTTCTTTGGAGACAGAAGAAAGCAGAGAAAGTCTCCAGACTCCCTTGAAAAACACTTGTTGCAGTAGGAGTGTTTAAACTTTGTGAATTGCTGTTTACAACACATTCTTAACTATTTGGGCCTACTTGTTCATTCAGCAAATACATAAGGAAATGTCTTTCTTTGTGTAAAAAAGGTATCCATTAGTTCTGATGATGTAGGTGTACTCCTTTCATATAGAGCGGGGAAGTGAGATCCGATCACAAGTGGTAACTTAAGAGGCATGTCAAGACACATTTAAGGTGTGAATTGACCAGCATGAAGGCTTTACTTGGGACAGGTGGTAAAACCAAATGTGAAAACGTAAACAGCCTCCCTCTTTCCCTCCCTCTCCCTCTCTCTCTCTCTCTCTCTCTCTCTCTCTCTCTCTCTCTCTCAGAATGCACCCATTGTCTATTTCCACCCAAATGTTGGTTAGGGTTATATACAGACCCCCTGGAATTGGCATTGGCACCTTGTCTTAGTAGAGCTCGGATAAACTTAAGTTAGGATAAGTAAGTATGAGATCCTGTGATGTGCTCATCTTCTATGTCTTAATCATGTATAGTATATATATACAGTAGTATATCAAATTGTATTCTATACAAGTGGCTCCGTCAGAATAGATAGAAGTACCTTTACTCAGGTCTATTTCGAAAGACACAAAGAACAAACACTGGATAGGCCTACAATGGCTGTGTCTGTGGAAATGGCAAGTGTAAAATTGTTTCCAATCTTAAATCTTACCTCACTATCTTATTTTCTGATAATAAGGGCAACCAAGAATTTTTGCACTTGCATCCTAAAGACCCGTTTGGGTGGGTGTCATGAACTGGCTATCATTATAGTGCCTAATCACTCAGGAAAGGGAACCAAAATGGACCCTGATGAATGAATGCCGTATGTATTTGATCACATATGAAACCCAAGTAATTACAACATTCTGGATTCGGTCCATGAGGTCAAATATGATACCTCACCAAGTTGGCTAAAGATGACATATTTTCCTGTCTCCTCCACAAACACGTCAGCTAGCATGGATGTCTAAACCCTGGAGGAGGGGTCATCAGTTAGTGACAGTAAGTGGGTCAGTCCATTCTGCAGGGTGCATGGGTGGGCGTCGAGACCACCCAGGCCCTGACACACCCAGAGGATGAGCAGGGAGAAGTACTTGTGTGTGTGTGAGAGAGAGAGAGTGTGTGTGTCTGAGTGGGGTGGGGTTTAGGAGATGTATAGAGGTACTATACCCAAATGACAAGCCCACTGGTCTCATGGCAAGGCACAATTAATGACCCGTGCCAACATTACAGAATGAAAAATCCCCACTGTCCGAGCAACACCCGCCCAGCCTGGCAACTGGAATTCTTCATTAGGTCTGGCATTGGAGGAGACGGTGTGAGAGACTGTGTGTGTATCATATTTGGGACAATACATGGGAAAATATTAGACAGTGTGTTGTACAGTGTGTACTAGTAAACCAAGTGTAAACCATATCTAACGAAAAAAAATTATATATTTGGGCAAAACAGCGAGTTATGAGAAGATGGTCTGTAGCAAACCTTTCTCATCGATATGGTTCTTGTTGGCAAAGATATCTTTAGGAACCCTTTGGAAAGAGATAGTGAGCATACATTGTTATTGTCCAGCTTCTGCACATAAAAACTACTTCCTACTCAAGATATAGGGCCTATGAAAACAGTTCACAGTGAGTTCTGTGAATTACAGACCAGCTTCTTGTTTCTGATCAGACACAACACTATGAACGCTTTCAAATGTCATTTTTTTAAGTGCTTGAAACAGCTTTCTTTAGCTTGATATTTCAAATAAATATATTTTCAAGTAATGAAGATCACCAGGGTACAAACTATAGAGACGTTCACATTCATATGTGTCGTCTCATATCTAGTTCACATAACATGTTTGTGACCTGACTGTCATTTCTGACCGTTTGCGTGAGCCTCCCTTATGTTCAACCTGGCTAAATGCGAGTTTGGGAAGGCTGTTGTTACATATGGGTAGGACAAGGTCAAGTCTGTCCAATTGCTGCCAAGGTCCAAGTGATCTTGGGTTTCCCAGCTCCCCAAACAATTTGTGAGCTCCCTCTGTTTTCGGGGATGGCTGGGTATTAACGTGCATTCTGCAAAAACTTCTCTGATGTAGTCGCTCATTTGACGAGTTTTGCAAGCCCCAGTTTACCTTTTCAGTGGTCAGAAGAATGGCAGTTTGCTTTTGAGGCCACTAAAGCTCTCCTCTGTGTTGTGGATGCCAGCACACTCAGCACAGGCCCAGTGCTCCTGCAGGATAAGGGGTGAGACATTGACCTCCGATCTGCTACCTCTCAAAAAAGTTCAAAAAGCACCAGATTTCAGTAAATTTGCCAATGCCACCAAATGTGGAGTTGTTTTTTCATCGTTTGAGCCATACTGGTCAAAATGATTGGACTTAAACTTAGACTTTATCATTCCAAGGTGAAATTCCTTGTTTTTTCACCATAGAGGTCAACCCTGAAAATGTTTCTTTGAAAAACAATCTCTGTTTTGTTCTACTTTATGTTGACTGCTTACTGTGCTCTACAAATGTGAGTTTTAGCAAGCTGAATGCTACTGTGTATCATTAAGCTTTTTAGATTCAGAATTTCAGTTTACTGGGAAAAGTCAATACTGTACAATACTACAGTATTACCATAATAGGATATGCACATTTGTACTGTATGTGCTCAGTAAATGTATTATTGTGTAGCCTCCTTTGAGCCTTCATCTACTTTCATCAAACACAAATGTCTGATAGATTTGGATTATTTCATTTGTGCATGTGATGGCTCACATGGAGACAGAATGTGTAAAAGTTATGAAGAGTATGACAGTTTCACTGAAAATCAACTCATCAGTTTTGATCAGCAAGCTTTGTGGTGCAAATTGTAGAAATTGCATTTACTCTTTTGCACACGTGCCAAAATATATGCGATTTGCTTAAATGAATGAGAAATTCAAATCTATTTTGAACAACACACAAAAAAAAATCTCATCAAGAAGTGAGCCAAAGCAAATGAGAAAAACTGTGAAATTTCAACAACTGTGTCAACATAGGACTGATGTTTAGGTACAACAACAGATATACTGTCATTGAATGTACTTTTAGATATTACAGTATGGCATAATGAACAGCTCCCTCTTCAGTTTCTACATATTAGTGTAAGCATATATTTTACTGGGGTGGGGCCTGAGGGGGATTTTGCTCGGAACAAAAAAAAAAAGACTCGGGCTAGTCCTGGCAGCTGAGACCAGTTTCAGACTCATCGCACCTTCTCAGAACAGCTTTTGCCATCAGTCCAGACTCAACCAACCAACCACTGTGCGTCATCCACAGAGCCAGGAAAAACAAATCGAACCAATCTAAAGCGTGGAAATTGCTCTCAAAATAACAACTGCATATGTAGAAATGTATTATCTTCACCCTCCAAATCCAATTTATTTCATGCATATCTTACCATCTAAATTGAATACAGCATGTAGCATGTACGGGAAATCACTTTCAAAAGACTTGCCTTATCTTATCACCAGGTCCTATCTTATCCTCTTGCTTTCTAACCATGCATAGGCGTCAAAGTGTGCAGGGCTCGGCTGAGGGTTGTCTCACTGGGATTTTATTGGTCTTCTCACACAATATGTTTTGCCAGAACAACGCAAACCACCGTAAATTTTTAAAGGGGCCTCCTCTCTGTGTTAATTGACATCTATGAAGTTAACACATTTTTAATTAAGGGCAATTATCAGATTCTAGAGGGCTTTTAATTATGACCAGCTATACTTAGTAAAAATATTTGCAAACTGCGAGAAAGTGTTTGAAAACCACGATTTAGGATCTGAAAAAAAAAGAGATAATTATTTAAAGAGTAAATTATCTCACTGTGGACAGCACTTAATAAAAGTTAACAAGTGCTCTCTGACAAAATGAAAACCTTAATTAAATAAGGGCATTGCTGTTAATTGAAAGTAATTGACAGGCAGTGTTTGGTCCCGGTTCTCTGGTGGATCCATTTAGACTGAGAACAGTTATGTAGCTCATCCAGTGATTTGAGATCTGCAGAACTGAGCTGCTCCTGTTCAGACTTGGACAATATGAAGTACAGAACGAAGATGTGCTGTGGCCACTTTCAGGTTTTGTGATGAACAACATCAAAGTTAGCTAATTAGTTTTAAAGGTTAGGCTAGAAAATATGAGGGAAAGTTCTCCATATTCAAATTTGTGCTATGCAGGTACTTAGATCAGTTACTGGGTCAAACATCCATTTGTTAGCAGATCGCCAGTATCCAGTCTGCACATTGTAAGCTTTGTGATGGCAATGACTGTTTTGCTCTGCAACTAACCCATCCCTTTTAAACAAATACCTGACTTTAATCCTAAAGAAATTGGGTGGTAGACAAAAAGGAAAACTTGTATGAGATAACATTTTTGTATGAAATGTGCTGCAGTACAGACACAGTGGACATAATGCATCTGTACATGCATTCATTATTTAAACCCATTTATCCTGTTGAGGGTCACATGGAAGAGTGGTGTGTCATCTGGGAGAGGTCACAAGTCCATCCAACCAAACATGTTTGATATTTCCGATTTATCGGAACTTTCCAAGCCAGACTACAACAACCAATGAGAGAGGCATCCTGGAGCAGCTGAAGGTGCTGCCAAGAAACGGTAAAAAATGTAGCACTTGAGGCTAATGTTAGCTAGCATACGGCTAGTGACAGAACCTTAAGATCTCACCACCAGATCTCACTGAAGAATAAAAAAAACTCACTCATCCAGAGTTTAACCTTAACCAAGCTCATCTACTTTCTACATTTTGTTTATGTGTGCTTTCCCATGTGACAGGGTTAATGTGTGAGCCCAACTTCAGTCTGCAGAGCCATGAAGTCAGAGTGCTGAAGCAGTAAGAGCTATTTTCTTATTAAAATGAGTGTTAAATACAGTGATCAGTGTTTGATCAGTAACCCATGACTATCCCCCCCGCTCATGCAGTAAAAGTGTCATGGTGTGGTGTGTTTTAGATCATTCCCACACTGAATGCTTCACAGCCCTGCCCATCAGGTTGCTAACTTATCTACCTAAAAACTTCCTCTCTCACACTCCTGCCTGACCTTTCCTCTTACTCCCACACTTCTCAGCCACCCCACTTCTCTATTAGTCACATCAGCACACACACAGACAGGCCATGTGAACAAAACACATATTATATCCATAATCTTTGTGCAGGGGATGATTTGTTGCTTCTAAGAAAATGAAATTAGTGCACAGAGCTTATTCTGTACCCTGTTGACTGTTCCTCGGTTGTCAGTTTCATGCAGTAAATGTAGTTCCTTATTGTACTGTATTGTATGGTGATATAGTATTGTCCTGAAACCCTGAATTTTTCAGTTTTTCAATTTTGGATTATTGCAGAAAATACACTGTGGATAACAAAAGTTTAGGATACTTACAGGTTTTGTTCAGCAGGATAATCCTCACAGATGGACACCACATTTATGATATTGGAATCACCAGAAGTAAAAAGCTAATGGCAGGCTATGAACGAACTGCATCGCAGTTGCATGACCTCAACATCGCCACCACTAAGCTTCCTGCGAAACGTTACTATACACACTTAAAATGGTCAATCTACAAGTTGCTAAGCTGGAGTTAGAATAGTTTGCCACTAAAAGTCTGCCTGTAAACAAATAGTGAGTAGATAAGTCCTGTGTTTGGTGTGGACACAACAACTCTTTTTAATTCAAATTTGAGGAATTTACTTTAACTTTAACTTTGAGCAGTGCACATCTCTTAAAATTTGAAAAGTGAAACAAACATCTGAAACAAACCAGAAATTAGATAGACATATTTTTGTCCTCTTTAAATCAACTCATACTGTACAATGACCTTCGTAAAATGTTTACCAGAGGCATCATGTCACATCTTTGTCTGCTATTGTCAACTCTGAGAATTAGTGACACATGCTCGACATAGCCATAGTGTTGGAGGGCAAAGGTTACACCTGCAAGGATGAGTGCCCAATTTGAGTATTCATTCAATAGTTGTTGTGAACATTGTGTACACAAATCCCCGAGGCAGGGAGTTGCTCTTAATGGTAGAGGCCAGAAAATGGTTCCATCTCTCTACATGCTGCAATTTATTTTTACCTTAAATTATGACCATTTTTAGCTGCTATCGTCATAATGGGGCAACAATTTAACTAGAGTAATTTAACAACCTAGCCTCACCAGCCTCCTGCCCATTCGGCTGGTGTGTACACCTCTGACAGCTGTTGTTACAATAAATGTTTAGAAACCTTGATTTGGATGCTCCAAAGAGAAAGGGTCAAGATGAAAAGTAAGAGAGACAGAGAGCGAACTAAAGTAGAACCACAGGAAACAGCAGAGAGCAGAACAAAGTTCCTCCTGTCACTCCATTAAACAGGAGCGTCCTGCATCCTGCACCCCCCCACCCCCTCCCACTTTTCCTACCTTCCTCCCCACAACAAACACACTCCTCCTCAAATCCTTCATGCCAAACACACTCAAGATTAAGCATGTGTGAAATTGAGGACTTTCTAATACACATCCCCCCTTCTCACCACAAGCATGTACACACACACACACACACACACACACACACACACACACACACACACACACACACACACGCACATGCTCAACTCCTTCCCGGGAATAAAAACAGGGGAGCAAATAGGGAATGAGTAAGCAGCAGCAAAGAAGTGGGGTTCATGGAATTCTAATCAACACTTTCTGGTCAATGTGAATACTTGTTGTGACCGTGGGTTACAGGATCTAACATCCACTACGTGATGACCTGTTCAAGACTAACTTCTCCATTTTCACTGGAATCTCTTTCTGTAACTGTCAGATAAGCATGGTGACCCATTCGCTGTAATCAAACACAGACACTGACCACAAGAGATTTTTATGTTTTCATTTAAATATAATCCATGACACATGGTTTTGTAGTCCTGGACCAGAATTGTGTCGCCTTGTCCAAAAGACTAATATGACCTTTACATTAACCTTGAATTTATTTGAATTTGAGAATTCAAAATCTTGCTTTATGGACTGGTACTTGGTTGTTACTTGACAAATAACACTACGTTTACACCATATAAAGTCCTGTGTGGAAAACCTCTGAATGTGAACATTATTAAATCTTGCTAGTAAAGTTTGAAAATAATGCTACTAAAGGATGTGATACATGTAACCTATAGGTACCCTATTCTCTTCCTATTAGTGCATAGACCTGCGGTCTCCAGACTTGTGCAGTATGTACAATTAGCTAATTTTAGCCCCCATAAGCTAAAACTGAGCTGTGTTTTGAATTGAGCAAAGCTTATTATTATTTTTTTAATTGAATTATTCACTTTAACAGTAACTGAACCCCAAATTGCTCCTGATGAGCAGTTCGCGCCTTGCATGGCAGCCTCCGCCATCAGTGTATGAATGTGTGTGTGAATGGGTGAATGTGCCAAGTATTGTAAAGCGCTTTGAGCTGTCAGTAGACTGGAAAAGCGCTATAGAAATGCAAGACCATTTACCATTTACCATTTAACTTTATGTTACTCTTCTTCCAACAAATGTATATAATAAAATAATGCAGATCTCGAAGAAGACTGCCTGATAGTAAATAAAAATATATTTTTCTAACTTTATAGATACTGAAGGGGCGATCTGGAAAGGATTGGTTTCTAGAAGATGCAGGGTATGTAAGATGTGAAGGAAAATATCTAACAGGGTAAAAGAAATTCTTTGTTTCATTGTGACTTTAATAAATTGTTATTCGGTACAGTGTGACCAGTGCAGGTCATGCAAAAGTAGCTGAATAACCCTGTTGAACAGGCAAACTGAGTGCTTGGCATCATAGTGAAGAATCAGGCATTAAGGAGCTCCATTCTCTTCTCACCCATGACATTTTTCAGAGTCCACAAATCATCAGAAATCTTTGACATTATCTCTGCTATTGTCTTCCATCGTACACACACACACACACACTCTGTATGTGATTCGGCTGAGTTGAAAGCAGACATTTGCTCGGTGTGAGAGCCATCGCTGTCGTATTCCTTTGTTTGCTGCACATGACACACTCCCTCTCCCACTGAGTGGTAATATGGCTATTTTCTCAGTCAATTTGCCACTCTCAGCATCCAAGCACATGCAAATATGGAAGATGATACCGATTGGGGAATAGTGCTCGGCTGTAAAATGTGTACCAACTGTTTAAGTCCAGGTTATTGTTGGGCAGGGATGCTGGTAGTGTTTTGAATGTATGCCCTGCTTTGAGGAACAAAAAAAAATTATATGAAACAAAGAACAAAGGATCAAGATGATGGTTTGAATTTTAACCCTGGGCATTATTTTTTTCGCTTCAACATTTGCAAGTAACAGCTAATAAATAGCTATAACTCAAAGACCTGCAATCACCTTCTGTTGATTGATAAGGCAGACAGACCACAGGTTTTAGTCATGGCCTTATTAATGTTAACGCTCGGTAGCAAATAACCTGAAAATAAGATAAGCAGAAGAAATGAAAGGTTGATTCATTGTGTCTGACACACTAAAATAACAGGGGCAGCCTACTGAAAATGTTGATATAATGTACAGTGCATGAAAGTTTGGTGGATTGTCATGAAAATGAAATTACACACAATTACACATCATCACAATAATTTAACTCATCACTCATTTTGTTGTTGAAATACAAAAACACACAGTCCGTATGGATCGTAGTGTATTGATACCTTTGTGATGTAGGTGAAATATTCTGCTGCCTGCCATGTTTGCCAGAGAAAGTGGTCAGTGTCAGCTTACATTTCCTGAGTGATTTCTACACTGCTCTTTGCTCAATAAAAAATTAGCTAGAAGACTTTAAATGTTCAAAACAACATTTGTTAGAATCAGAACTTAACAAATGCAGGTATTTTGCTGACTGGGGATGAAGCAGAAAATGGACCACTGTTGACCTGTGGAGGGCTGCAGACAAACATTGCCACCAACCATCGCTGCTGCAGCTGCTCAGAGCTGGACAGCTCTGGAAGAAAGAGTCGGGTGCAGAGGAAGAATTAACAGCTGGTGTCCAATCTGATTCTGGTCTGATCCAGAGGCGTTTACCGACAGGAGAAGTGCTCAGAGAGAACTTTATTTTTTGGGTTCATAAAGTGGATTTATTTTCATTCTCCTTTGTCAACCTGACGGGAGCAGCGATCTGCAGAGGTGACCTCAAATGTCAGGTGTTTGTGTACTGTGTTGACTGCAGCTGACTAGAGATGTAGAAGAAATGCACTTTATGTTATACATTTACAGAGTAGAGGGTGAAAGGGTGAGAGTGAACCAGGTGAGTTCATTGAAAGGCTCATCTGAATGGCTGTTTGGGGCGAATATTCACTTGCGCAAGTACCGTGATATAAAACAAATGATCCCACAATCAAACTCACGTGAGTAAAGCGAGGCGAAAATTTGCTTCACATTCAGTGTGAACACACCATAACGTTCGGTATCTGCTGAGTCTGATCCTTATATTTACTGAAATGTTCATATATATCTGAGACACTGAAATTGGAGCTGTAGGCTACTATATTTGACACACCTTATTTTCAAGAGCTACTGATGACAATTTTGAATACGATATGCATGAAAGGGAGCATGGGAAATTGAAAAGATGCAATCAGCTACAGAAGATGTCTCACTCCGTTGGAGTTTTCCAGAACAACTCAGTCAACTCACAAGTGTACAGTAGTGTTACAGAGTGGAGCTTCTTCCCTCACAATCAATCTTTGGTTGATGACAGACGGTGGCTGCAGAAAGCACTTTAACCTGCAAACAGACAAGTTTCATATTGGCCTGCCATCAAGTTACTCATAAATTAAAATGAATTAGCGACAGCTGATATGATGATGACAATGTCATTTTAACTGATTAAGACGACAGTTAGCAAAAGCTAAAGACAAGAAGCTGCTCCCAGAATGTGTTGTTTGCCTTTGCCATTGAGAAAGACAAAGTAAGAAACTGATGAAAACTTAATCAATTAGCAACCACTGCATTCCCAGTCCCAGCATAGAGCCAAAAGAACAGTGAACTAAAAGTTCATTTATGTAGTGTATTTTCCCTTTTGTACTGAGGGTTGTTTATATAGATGAGTCACAGAATTTGTAAAGTTGCTGCTTTTCTCTGCAACCTCCATGTGATACAGCCATCAATTTTAATTTATCTCCTTTTCTTCTTAATACAACCAGTATACATATACTCTATGTTTGGTCGCTAAACGCGCTTGACAGTTGCCTTTTTTTGCCTGGTACCCATCTACAGAGCATCAGTCACATCAGTGAAGTGAGATGTCTCCACAGAGCACAAAATATACTAAAAGACAACACCCACCCAGCCACAGTCTGTTCACCCTGCCGCCATCTGACAAAAGATACAGAAGTATCGGCTGCTGTACTACCAGACTACAGAGCAGCTTCATTCCTCAGGTCATGAGACTCCTCGATTCATCATCAACACTCCATTTTCCAAAATAGGTGTACCAGGACTCAAAGGAATCAAACATTGTTTCGTTTTTTAGCCCCTGGTGATTTAAAAATTTACCTTGTGTTTAAAAGAAAATATGCATTTCAGAAAAAAAAAGTTGTGCCTGATGTTACAAATTTAGTATGGCATAGTTGCACAGTGGAGTTGCATACTTTTTAGTGGTCCTCATTATTTGAGTAAAATTATGGGTCTGATGTCATTGTTTGTTGGGAACTAACTGTCAAGAGTGTAGATCACTTGAGCATGAATGGAGATTTAGTCCCATGAGGATCAAAAAAATGCTCTGGAGCATTACTCCTGCCCTCTCCCAGGGCTGCTGAAGCCCCACTTGGTCCACAAAGACGGCTCCCTGTACCTAGTACATGGGCATGGTTGCTGAAAGCAGACTGTAGACAAAATGTTTAAAAGCCTACCGGGTGTACTGTAAATGGCCCCTTCCTTCACAGACATACCAACACACTTGAAACACAAAAACACATTGCTCAAACAAATTCACAGTTTGCAGATCTGCACACTAAAGCATGCACACATGAGTTTCAGGAGATCTGACAGTGAGTCCTGCTCGAGGTTGGCTGGAGCAGTGACCTTTTGACCCCTGGATAGTTTATCTGTCTGACCCAGGCAGTATAGCAGTCAGAGAGCTTTGACAGGGCTTCATCCAGTATTGTTGGCTACTTAAGTCATCTTAAACACCTCCTTTGTGCTGTAGTTCTATAATTGCAGACACCACTCACAGAAGAAACTAGCTTCAACTGTTTTGTAATCGTCTTTATTTGTATGTATGCAGGTAATTAAGCGGTGTACATACAAAGTACGCTGATCACTGCTCGTGTCACGGTCCATAAACCATGGGGCAGAAAACACAGCCCACACAAGTACATGAACGCAAATGAGAAGGCCTGGTCCAGCTGGCACAAATATGCGTCCCCATTGAAAATACTCAGTGTGTACTTTTACATACAGGTGGAAGTGTGTATATGGGCAAATGTCAGTCCTCAAAGAGGTGATATAGAGCTAATCAGAGCATTGACATGACAGCAGTCATAAACTGTAAGTGTGTCTGTGGAGAAATGTGTACCGCTGTAGCTACTGCTAAGAAGGAAGAGAAGAAATAGACGAGGAGCCAAGAGGCGACTGAGTGTTATAATTATACCGATGCATGCAGGCAAGTTCAGCAAGAGCTTCGTCAAACTGGTAAGCCAGGGCTGTTTTGAGCAGAGCCCAAACAGAAGTGGTTAGCTTTCTCTTGTTGTTTCATGCTATAGCGCCCGCTGGATGCAATGCTCTTGTGTTTCGCTATGGTTTATGATTTTGAGGTGACATACTCCAGAATACAGGTAGCTTGAAGCATCTGTGTTGTGTCTGCATTCACATACTTGTGTTGACCATTTTTCTACAGCCATGTCTAAATGCAAAATGCAACTTTTATTCTTCCTCCAGAAGCTAGTCACAAGGTTAAAAAATGAAGAGAAAAACAGATTGTAGTTGCTTCAACACCAACATTTTGGTGTAGAGATGATAAAAGGAAAGATTGGTCATTTTTGATCTTATTAAGTTAGCTAACTTTGTCTCATCTTGGAAGAGGAGGCAACATTCAATATTATTTTACACATATTTGATGAAATATGTCTAGCACAAGATTACACAGTTTTCTCTCACGAGATGAGCAGATTAAAAACAAATGAATAGTTAAAGAAACACTGGACTATATGAAACATACATATGTTGTCATAAAGGATTGTTTGTTGGCATTTGAAGATCAGTTTTTTGCTTTTTTATTTGTAATATCTGAAACCATATTGCAGACATAAAGGCCTAAAAAATGTTAAAACATAACCTTTAAAACTGTATTTAAATCATTATGGACAAATAAAACAAGTCACAAAAAGACAACAATGATGCCTGATTATTATTAAATGTCTAATATCAGCAAACACAAACATACATCCAAACCTGACACCTACACACACGTACATACAGACACTCTTTCCCCACACCGCCCCCTACTGCTCAGGTACACCTTCCTGACTCCGTCCCCCCCAGTTGCTAGGCAACATGTTCCTTGTGCGGACACCCACCTGCCTTCAGGCTTCAGCGCTCTAAATTTGGTCTTAATTGCAAATTGAGTGGGAGAACAGGCCGACGCTGGCTGAATGAGAAGCAGGCAGCCGAGGCTCCGACTGCGGCCACGGAGACAGTGACAGAGACAGTCAGAAGAGAAACAACAGGCTTTAGACATACACAAAGGCACACATGCAAGCTGATGATTTGATGGAAATGCAAAAACATAAGTCAATGGGCAGCTTGTAAAAGGGAAGAAGAAAAAATGTTGTCGTAATCTTTGGAGTATTTTCTATTTTATCACTGAAACAGTGTTGAAAAAAAATCAGTTGTGCTGTTAGATTTTTGTGACAGTAGAAGCACAAGGTCTGTTTAAACTATTGTGGATGAAGTTTCTTTGCTTCTACTTTTCTTCAAAACCCATAAAAAATGTAATTTTAATATCAAACAATTTCTTGAAGCATTTGTCTAGTTTCAGGTGTGACAGATTGAAACACAGCACCATGTCACTGGGTTGTGTGGTGACAACCTCTTTTTTTGGCTCATTTTCACATTCCTATTATTCAATCAATACATCACAAATATTCTTTTAACGTTATCTTAATAGTCAGACATAAAGCTAGATAGGTTCATAATATAACGAGAGTAACACAAGTATCCAACTGATTTACTGCGGCAATTGAGCAATAAAATCAAGATTAATAACTAATTTTTCTCCATAATGACATTTATTTGCCTCGTCATTAGCTGAACTCCTTTGAAATGTTTCTCACAAAACTTTCCAGGCTTTTTGAAGTCTCCTCCAACTGAAATATTGCAGAGATACATTGACAGGCCAAAAACTCTTAAGAGAGCACATATCGGAGAAGGGCCCTGTTCCCTCAATTCAATTACCACAGCCCTATACACAATCAACAAGAGACAACGGTGCACCGGATGCTCATTTCAACTCCTCTTTCCCCAAATCCCCATAGAAATCTCCTTTGGTCGGACAATGCACTTTTTCCCATTTGAAAAAAAAGAAAGAAAATCAATATCTGGTTTCAATACATGTGGAAGCCGATCAATACCAGCCCCAGCTCTCTTTTTCTCTGCCACACTCTTCCTCCAGTTTTCCCTCCATCTCTGGCAAATGGTAAATAGAAACAATGGTGTATGGTTATTGGGAGGTCAGGGTGCAGCCGGAGGAGAGAATAAGGCTGCTGATGAGAGTGCTTGAGCTGGAATCACACGGGCATCGATGCCGTTAACCTCTCTGTGGAGCAGCATGGACAAAAGAGCTGGAAAGACGTGTGTGAACACACACACGCACGCACACACACACACACACACACACACACACACACACACACACACACACACAGGAAAACACATATACATTTAGCTTGCACAGGGGACAAAATCGCTAGTTAAGGCCCTACGCATAATTTGGGTGTTTTGAGGTTGATATGGACTTTATTCGGACTAAAGAGCCACTGCCACAGAAGCTCCAGAATCAGTCTGAACATGGGAGAAAATACAAAGTCATTGAGCTATATTTGAAATAAGAAATGATGAAGTAATTCGGAAAAAAATGCAGAAGTTAAATTAAACTCACTCACGCCTGCATTTTTATATAAATCATGTTTTAAAGGGGTTCTTGGTGAAAAAGAAAGGCTGTATAATGAAAACTTATACTGTCATGTTACTGTCCTTACAAAAACAGTGATGAAGTATGACATCTTTTCTCCATGTCATTGACAAGTACAATACCTTATCTCATATTATCTAAGGTTCAGTCATACAGTAAGCAAAGCATTACAAATCATGGCAGAATTACATCCAAAATCACAAAATATCCGATCATGTCATTCACAAGGAATGTCTGATCTCACCTGCTCAGTCTATTTCTAACAAATTCTAACAGTCCATCTTGTTATGGGATCACACCGGCAATGATGCCCATCAACATGTTCATGTTCCGACCAATGAGAACTCAGTCGTCATTACTAAATGATGAAATTAGTACTCAGTACTAATGTCATCATATAGTAATGGAATTGCAGCAAAAAAATCACCTGTAGCCCAAAAAGCATTTTTCCCATAGAGCACCATTATAAAAGTGACATTTGTAAAACTGTTGCCAGGACACCTCGAGCTGAATTATGACTCTATCTATCATGAATTTTTGATCATGGGAGGTTTTATATTGGTACAACTTTTCTAGAGCCTAGAAAAGTGATTTAAAAATCTGTCACGTCATCACAATAAAAGTCAGTGGCAGAGTGGGAACTCTCGGACAGAAGAGCCCAGAAGCTGGAAAATTATTTTTGGCATACGCACCAGGTAAGAAATTCTTAGTTCTTACTCTCTTAGTCTATTTAAAATCCATTTGGCCTGCTACAATAGGTGTCTCCAGGACCATATTTTGTCAGGATGACGCACACACACAGAGACAGACTGACAAGGTGAAAACACTACCAGCTCATACTGTTGCGGCTGGTAAGAAGAACTATCCCCGTCATTAGCACAGATTCATTACCCGACTGCAATCTTTGAGTTTTCAACATATGTTTGCCAGAATGATGATTCATTTCTTTTCACCAACTGCTCTGCAAGACCACAAACAAATATTGTGTTTCCTAAAGATAGGAGAGGAGTATTGGAGGGCAATTGAACTGGGGAGGGCTGACCCTCTCATAGCATCACTGGAGGGGGGTGTCGAGGCTTCATAATGACCCTGTCTGACCTGCAGAATCTGAAGACTTACAGTGATGTAATATTTGGTCTTAGCTGGAGCCCATCAGCACCAATACGAACACATTTATTTTTTAGAATACAATGTATTCTTTAGAACACACACCTTATAATGAGTGTGCCAGTAGCGTTTCTATTTCCCAAAAAGGGGTGTAAAATCTGAGCAGCATGCAATGACAGAGAACAGTCTTTGTCAGGCTTTTCTAAGCAGTCTTTTGAGAGCAGCAGGATGGGTGCCAGCCAGCGTGGGCATTATATGGTCCCCCTCTCAGCCTGACAAGGACCCCTCTTATCCTGCATGTCGTGGCTGCGAGAGGGCGGGGGGCACAGTGGGGGCCCTAGGAAGATCTATGGGACCCTATGGTGCTGTTGTCTCAGGAAAAAGGAATTACAAACAAATTGCTGAGGGCCAGCACATAATTTCAAGACTCGTGGCAAGTTTATGACTTGCTAATGTTCCTAATTACATGGCCGTGAAAGACTTAATTAATTGTGGGGTGCATGGGGGACACAGTGAGAATGGGGGGAGTTAAGAAGAAGGGTGTAGAGAAAAGTGAGGAAAGAAAAAAAAAACTAGGCCCCAAAGTAAGAGAAAGAAAATAAGAGAGTGATGAGAAAGAAAGTGGTTGCCTGTGTTTGTTATCATGGTTCCAGTGCATTGGTTTTTACTGCCTGAGGAGAATTTAGTGGCTCTCACTATTGCGTGCAAAAGAAAATGTGAGTCTCCGGGAAACACGACCATTAGGATCAACCCCTTGCTGATACCTAATATGCCCCGCGTTCCCCCCATGACTTTGCCAAAGTGTCTGTAATCATATTATTGTAAATGTTGGTGCAGTTAATTGCATGGAGAGGAAAATGGGCTACGCTTGGCGGGTTATGGGGAATTTTTTGAAAGTTTGTTTGCCCTCTGGAGTATTGGAGGCACTAATAATGGTGGATTGGAGGCGAGAGCGCGAGAGAGAGGAAGATGGAGAGACGAAGGAAGCAGGAGGAGGGCAACACTTAACCGGGAGTGTTTCTTCTCTCACCGCAGTGTCTGATATGATTTCAACAAATAAAGCAAAAATAATACAGTGCTGTTGGTGTGGATGACTACTCTTGAGTGTTTTGAATTCAGTAGCAACTTGCAAGCAAATGATGGCGAGAACTAGGTACGTAAAGCACTACAACGTTTTCACAACATTTACAATGGAAAAACAACAGATCTTAAAATACAGAAATTAGGTCTTGATTGAAAATTATGCAAATAGCAGCAGACAGTGACATCTCCATAACATGCATTAAACATCTTAATATTGGCTGATTAAATCCATTCAAACATTTGTTAACTTTAGTTGTTTGTTACATTAATTTAGTGGCTTGTTTAATAGGAGCAATGCAACAAACAAGATTAAATGCCATCGTTAAAAAACAGAAAATGTGTTGCACAGAATTTATAACATATAGGTCTGCAGTGTTTGCTCCAATTATCAGGGTTTTACACCACTTATGCTACAGTGACAGGTTGCGACTGACTAAACCTTAGCCTCAGGTGGAGCAATGTGGACAAATCTTTAATTTCTTAGAGAAATTAAAAGCAATTAGAGAAACTAAAGATTTAAAGTCTGGCTGCACCAATTCTCATTCTGATATAGTGGAAAAAAATGCTTGTTAATATTTCATTAAACCAATCACAATTGTCTTGGGCAGTGCTAAACCAAGGATGCAGCAACATTGTTCCTGCCTGCAAAATTCCCCCTAAAATGAGGCTATGACATATACTGAATTTACAAGAGGCCGCAATAATTAAGCATTTGTCAGAAACAGCACTTAACAAAGTTATAAAGTTGCTCCTGACTCAACAACTCACAAAACTGAATGAATTAATAAGGGAGTCTAGGGACTTTCTCTCCCTCTTCATCTCCTAGCTGTTGTTGACTGTTCATGTGGCTGCTTTGACCTATAGTATGTTGGTGTTCAAATTTGCCACCTGCTGTAGTGTAAAAAATTCTCAAATTGTTGTAAATTATTTGTTAATAACGATTAGATACATGCGTTCCTGGCCATTCAAATGAATGCAAAAAAACACGTCATTATATAGACTGACCCCTCAGCCCCCCCAACTGTGACTGACTTCCCGTGTCCCTGTATGTGCTGCAGCTTGGTATCTGAGGAATTATTTAAATTAAATATTGGACTATTTTACACCCCATTAGAACCAATGGCGATGTTCAGTGCCAATGCAGACAGTAGTCTGCTCTTAATATAGCATGGCAGAAAATAAAGTTGAGAAGGTCAGGGTGGTGGATAGTGGTGAAGCGAACCCAATGGAGGAAATATTTTTGCTGCCTAATCCTGCACATATCTTAACCATTGCCCTAAACATGATCTTTGCCCAAACACAAGTATTCCAACCCATCGTTACATCTGATCAATTTATGATTACAGCCGATTTATTCTGCTTCTCATGGGTTCTTGTCATCATTGGAGTTGGAAAAGAAACCATGTTGACACAACATCTGTTGTCGTCTTCAATTAATTTGTCAGTTATTTCAAGAACTAACAAATGTATTTCCCTTAATAAAGTTTAGACACAGGCACATGTCAGCTTTGAGCTCATCTTTGAGCCACATTCAAGGAGATATGACAGTTAATAGCACACACGCATGGAAACTCCCACACATACACATACACTTGTACATGTGCATGTTCACTCTCCCTCTCAGTCATGAAAAAGAGGGCAGTACAGAGGCAGGCCCGAACACTCTGGGCTCACCCAGGGAACATTAGTCATTTTCCAGCTCATTGCTGAGGCTCATTTAGCAAAGCCTCCTCCCGACCATCATCAATATCTCTCCTAAAGAGGCCTATGAGCTGGGAAGGACCAGGGTGCCCTAACCTGCTGTGGGTCATGCTTCACCATGCCTGCGTTGGATAGTGCCGAGAACTAATGAGAAATGACAAGAGGCTATTCAGACTTCTCTCATTCTTGAGAACCTGTTACATCATTTTTCTTTACATGAATGTTGTTGTCCTGGATGAGACAGTGGAAATTGTTTCTGGAGTGCATCAGCAGCTTTACCATTTTCCATCAGTTTTTATTTTGTCTTTATTTTTAGTAAAAGTATATTCTGATCAAGTGTTGACTGCAGTGAACGGTGTGACAGCATAGAACAAAACTAATTTCAGCTGCTTCGGAACAAAATCTGGATGAAACCAGTTAAAACCCATCTGCTTTGATACTTTTGTTTGTATGGGTGAACGTTGTTAAACAACATTTTTGTATAATAATAGTAAATCAGTATTTATTTAGCTAAAAGTGCCTGTGTCTTGTAAAATCCAACCTGTTTTATTATCCCACAATATCTGGGCTAATCAAGAAGAGCAGCCACACATGTTGAAGATGCCTCACAGCAAGACTGATGCAACTCAGGATTCATTTTTAATCCTTTCGTTTTTATTGCAGATATTCACTGGAGAGAGTGAGCAAAGAGAGAGAAGAGATAGGCAGAACAAATGAGAAGGAAATGGAGGAAGAGTGATTAGACTGCAGCCAAAGCTCTCAAGTGAAAACAAAGAAATACTGGTAAAGAATAGGCCAGCCATTATTAACAAAGCTCTTAAAAATGATGAGAAACTCATGTTTGTTTCATTCTCAAACCTGGCTCTGTACACAGGGACATTCTCATGTTGTAACAGGGTAGGGTGTTTGTGGACCATAATCTCTACATACTTTTAAAATAAAGCCATACAGATAAAGATGGAAAGAATACTAGAATATTATACTCCAGTCAAAGTACTGTTTAAATATAGAGAAACTTTACTCAAGTTAAACTAATAGCAGTGCAAGTGGAACAAGATCAGTGACCTATAGAGAGCACTTTGCAGTCTGTGCATACAACTAATTATCATAAATATACAACAGCCATACTAGAATTAACCAGAAAACTCAGACAATTAAACATAAATGAATGAAAATAAATTTTAAAAAGTCAAAGGCAGGTTCTAGCCTGCTATATTAGGGTGGGCTGGTAGTAAAAACAGGTAGGCAACTTGGACGGTATAGCCCAGAGGTTAGAGAAGCTGACTAGTGGCCTGAAGGTACCATACTTGCACAAACCACAAAACCCATTGTAAACCAGATACACATCCCAGCTATAGAGTTTCTCCAGTGACGAGTCTTTGAAAAAATGAGTGATCATAGCTTGAGCAAAATGTCCGTCCATTCACTCTTGTTTTACCTTGGTTTCAATCACTCACCCTTTTCACCTTCATTGCCTCTTCCTCCATCCTTTTTCTTTTGCAGTGAAACTCTACACTGCAAATGTGGGGATAGCAACCAAGGAAAAACAATTCCTCTTCCTGTTTTAGTTGTGCAGTGGCATACTGTGACCTTCATTTTTTGGGGAAAAACCCAGCCCGGCAGCAGACCGCATAGCAAAATTAGAGGGGCTCCAAGGAAACAATCTATACGCACATGGTGTCATCCTTCTGGAGCCATGACACTTTGCAATCAGTATTTTCTTTAGAATGATAAGTTAAAGTAAAAAAGTCATCGATTGCCAGTTTAAATAAAAGATAAAATGTTTTTCAAAAATATTTAAAAAGTACACACTAATTAGAAAAAAAGTAATTTGTTACTTCTGGCAGAGTGATGTCACATAGTTTGCCTTTATCTAGTAAAATAATAATAAAACTAATAAAACTATCACTCGTTGATACAGGTTAAAAGCAGCAATATTACTCACAATGTTTATTTTGACAAGGCCAGTTGGCAAAGAGTACAGTACATGACCCATGGCTATACTGTGGTAGCAGTGTGCGGAAGATCAAACATTGGACAAGTCAGGAAAAAGGTGTCAAGATGCTCAGATGGTGAATATATGTACATGTAATATGGAATTCAAGGCCAAATCATACACGTATCATCAATGCTTTTTGGGCTACAGGTAATACAGTTTGGACTACGACATAGGGTAGAATAGTGGAATAAACGAGAGATGGAAGACCATAGGTTGGATGACAGGAGGGTAAAAGGCAGCATCCTGCTGTGATAAAATGCTGACTGCAGTGGTTTGTGACTGGCAGCATCACCTCAGTTTGACTGCTCCTCCAAGGTGTGTTTTTAGTTCATTTGTCCTTAAACAACTTGATTCGACCAGAACACCATGTCAGCGTTTCCACGGTACTGACGAAGCTTGTTGTGGGTTTGCCAAGGTTAATAAGGGCATGGTAAGTGTGAAGCTGCGGACTGCTGATACTCTTGTCAGTATTCAGTTATTACAAGGCACAAGGCTGCCAAGCAAGCAAGCGCAGTTCGACTCTGTGGGAAGATTTCCAGATATTTTTTGGTGACCAAAGTCAACTATTTTTCAATATATGGCGGACCACCACCAACTGTTTTTGTAGTGACCAAAGCAGGTAGACTATTTGAAGCCAAACGATGATGTTTTTCTAACCCTAACCAAGTGATTTTTGGACTTGAGTCCTGATGACTTGTGATGCAGTTTTGAATTCACTATTAATGACTCCTTAAATTTAAGCTTACTCTGAACTTGAGACTTTATCAGCTCAGACTTAAGTAATACATACCTTCAGCATTACACTACCACCTCATCTGTAATTATCGAAGAATGTAAACTGATTTAATGTACATACAGTTCCAACACTAAAAACTATCAAGCATGATATACAATCATTAAAATTAGCCCCATGTTTGCCAGCTGCAACAATAAAATGATCAACACATTAATGCATAATTTATAATCCAATTATATTCTATAAATGTTTCTGAAATGAACCATAAAATGGCTCTATACAGCTCGTCCAGCATAATCCAAGTCTCCGGACACCCAGAGATCCAATCCTGCCACTGATATTACCACTTCTGTCACTGCAAGTACTTATTGATACCACTTTTACTACTACTTACTGCTTCTACTTCTGCAACTTCTTTTAGCAAACTTGGAAGAAGGACGGCTCTTTAAGCATATTGAGTCTACACCAGAATAGACACCATTGACTTTTGGTGCTGATCCAGATAAAGGGATGGATCCAGGATTTTTTTCTCATTTTCTTTGACATTGCAAGATAGGGCGTTTTTTTCCGACATTTTTTTTAATTTCTCAGGGAATAATGCAAGGATCTTGTCATATTTTGGTATGAGACAATTTGATGTGGATCCGAGATCTGTTGAGCTTAAATCATGGTTAAGCAGTTGGGTGGTTATTAATTAATTTACAAAGCTATCAAGGTTGATATTGGATTAGGCTCAATTGAATACAGAGGGTCGTTGGGCCTTGGGGGAGGTATTCACTCTATTGAGTGACGTTCCAGTTTACCATAACACCACAATAACTATAATTTATTATAATATTTACCCAACTCACCAACTTTGTTCGTGACACATCATCAAGTTTGATAGAGTAATTGCATTCAACATACTTTTCTTGATCTTTTTGGATGTTTGCTTTTTGATGATCACTGATGGAAGATTATAGGTCATCATCTATTTAATTTATGACATCAAGGCCATTAGTGACAGCACTACAAGTGTCTAGTCTATAAGTTGTAGCTGTAAAGCTGAGTAAATTGATTATGTACTGTATACTGTAGTAACATATGTGGAGATTGTTGTGTGTCTGATGGCTGCAGAGTACCTCTAGCTGAAAAAAACATGGAAATGAAGTGGAAAATGCATATGATTAGGCAAATACAATCTCCTTAGAACCTGTGTGTGTATATTGTATGAGTGTGTGTTTACGCTTGAGAAGCAGATAGAGATAGAGATAGAGAGAATGATGCACTCTAAACACACGATTACATCTGCATTTCCACATCCAACATTTGTTTTCATTAAATTGCCATTCCAGCGTATTTGCTTTCGCATCCCTACATTTCACAGTATTTGGATCAAATTATGTGGTAAATGATGCACAAACATTTTACTAGACTTAACTTATACAGCATGTTCACTACTTATAACAGCTTTAGGCTTTTAACATATGATCACACTCTCTTCTAGAATCTGATTCCAAGAATGAATAATCTAATTTTCTAGAAACTTTGATAACTTCATGTTTAGACTGTTTAACGTCTTTTTAAGGCTAGAATTTATGTTTAATGCTCTCTTAAATTAAACTTGAATACATTACATTGTGTTCTACTCTTATATGCATTTAATTTTCAGCTTGCCCTCTTGAGCTATAATGAACATGTTCTAAGGCACTATTCATGTACCTATTTGGTTGTTTTACTGAGAAAACAAGTTAAAATCCCTGTTATTTTGATAAAACCACTAACAATCTACTTGGACTGAAAAACATGATTGGACTCGCACAACAAATAAACAAAATTTCTCATCCCAAAGGCAATTTTGCACACAGGCAATTTTCTGTGCTTGCGGCGACCTGCCCACATCTGTTTGTCTATTATGGTGGTGAATGGGACTGGTGGGGGGTGGGGGTGGTGGGGGGGTTGGCCCTGGTATTTTTTTGATCATATCAACAACAGCAGGGACATGGGGCATCCATCATGACCTGACCACCTCTCCCGCTTGCATGTACTTGAACAGGCCCCACAAGTGGTAGCAATTTTCCATTTTCATTTGTTGACCACTTGACCATGTGCTTTCCCCGGCTCCGGCAGATGAGCTCTCATTCATGGTCGACTTCTGGTCTGTACACACCTGCAAGCTCTGCTCTGATGCAGTGGCTTCTGACAACATAGTGCAGGCAGCATAAGACACACTGCCTCAGCACCAAAGAGATCCGCAGCGAGGAGGAGAAAAGCAAAAAACTAGGGCGAACAAACATAAAGTTGTATCCAGTATATCCTTGATGTTTTGACTGTTGTACTTATTTTGTCAAAATTGTAATTACATATATATATATGTGAATATATGTATATATGTGTTTGTGTATATATATATATATATATATATATATATATATATATATATATATATATATATATATATATACATACACATACATGTATACATATATATATATATATACTGTGTGTGTATATATATATATATATATATATATATATATATATATATATATATATATAGATATATATATATATATATATATATACATACACATACATGTATACATATATATATATATATATATATATATATATATATATATATATATATATATATATATATATATATATATATACTGTGTGTAACATTGCTATGTATTGAATGCACTTGATAGTGTGAGGTAGTTAGCAGACAAACTGTTGAGACACTCCCTATCAAGAGAGTCCTCTTCAAATTGAAAACATAGTGGGCTGCAGTACAAAGTAATGGCTTATGTCACATCTGAGTAAAAAGTCTTGTGTCATCTATATATATATATATATATATATATATATTTTTATATATATATATATATATATATATATATATATATATATATATATATATATATATATATATATATATATATATATATAGTTGTGATATATATACACACACACATATGATAATATCGTATGCAGTTTCCCTCTTTTGCCCCAGCAGAGATCATCATCACCAATATAACAACACTGGGTCAGAGTTTTCTGTCCAATTGAGTGATGCTCCAGTCGCAGCAGTCAAAAACGTGTTTCACTTGTTTGGATAGGAAAAGCAGGAATGTAAGTTTCATAAGCATTAACAGCACTCTCAGTGTTACCGGGATGACACAATTGCACAAATATGGAGGTTAGATGCCAAGAACAGCTTTTTACATTAACGTGAGTGAGTTGGTGGATTCCTTCTCCCCTCAGTGTACCACAGCATCCAGCTCACTCATCTTTCCCTCCATGTTGGCCCTGCTCCCTGGAACCACTTGCTGCTCTCCCTCTGGCCTCCTCCTCTGCTTCCTCCTCCTCTCTGTCTTCCTCTTGTTTTCCTTCCATTCATCCAGCTTTTCCCCCTCTCCAGTGGCCCAGACAATGGGACCCTGGCTGCAGCCAGCCGCGGGGCCCATCAAGCCGACTGAGTCTTTTCACAGCGAAGCCCAAGGGCTCCAGGGTAAATCCTACAACTTGGCATGGTAACGTGCCAGCTAAAGGGATGCCAATGTCCGCCAGCATTGCTGCACTCTTCATTTGCAGCCTCCTCTCTTTGTTTTACAGTGTCTGTCTTTGTATGTTTCTATCTCCCGCTTTGTCTCTCCGATTTCTTGCCTTTTCCATTTTCTGTAGTTCCTCTTTGTCTCTGTCTTGGCATACAGTAGAGTGTTGAATGTCTTGTCTTTACCAGGTGTCCCACATCCAGTTTTAAAAAGGCTTTATCCTCCAAACTTTCTGGTTGAAAGGGTTACATTTAAAAATGCTGCCAATAAAACTGCAACTCAAAGAAATGGTAACATGACAGTTATGCCTAGAATGCACATGGTTTAAGAATTTATACCAGATTATTTATAGGATTTGTCAAAATAGCCCAGTGACATAACATATTGACAGTTAATTTAAAGGAATAGTTTGCTGACTGTATAGAGCTTGACGTGGTTAGCATGGCTTAGCATAAAGACTGGAAGCAGAAAAAAGCTAGCCAAGATCTGTCAGAAGTTCAAAAATGGCCTCTAAATTTCATTAATCAAAAAAATGTATCTGGTTTGTTTAATGTGTACATAAACAAAAACTTTAAATAGACAATTTCCAGTTTTAGTTCTATTTCTGCTTGAAAGTCCTTCTTGACAAACAACAATTTATGCATTCGTGCAGCGCTTCTTTTCAGCATCTCTACACATAGCTCAGGTTCTCTCAGATACTGACGCTCTAGGATTGCGTCCATATTTAATGGGTTGGAAATGAGACTCAAAAATCAACTTTCTTACAGAGTGGACCTTTAATGCATCATATGCAGGGCTCCACACTAATATAATTTAGGAGCATTTGAATTGGCATGTAACACTACACATTCATAGTTTGTCCATCTTAACTGTATGACTGATACATTCCAGTGATACATTTTGTGCAATATCTACTCACCCAAATTTTATTTTTAGTTTTGTTTGCAATATCGTGCAATATTCTACTGTTCTTATTGTAGCATTTATATAGCATGTATTTATACTGTTAACCACTGTTATAACACATTGCATTATTACTTATTTAATATCTACACTGCACAAGGCACATATCTTTACATCTGTATTTCCATTAGCGCTGCTACTTCAGGATGTGTATATACTGGATATAGGTACATATATATATACAAAGTTGTCACATTTTATAGTTTTATGTACATATTTGTTTGCAGTAATTTTTATATTTCAGTATTTTATTTTGTGTTATTTTATTTATTTTATTCTTACTTACTTTTATTATACTCTTGCCATAATATCTTTCTCTATTTAAATCGTGTTTATATCTACAGTGTGATATTTTCTATGCAAGAAGGAACAAATGTAATGTATGCAATTTACCCCACGGGGATCTATACAGTATTTCTGATTCTGATTTCTACAGTAATCCAGAATGGCCAAACCAAATACTGGCTTTAGAGAGGGCGTAGGGGTGGTTGAGATGAGGGGTGTTCAGTTGGTTCCAATCTGCAACCCCACTGCTAGATGTCACTACAACCTACACACTGTACCCTTAAGTGCAAGTAAAATAATTTAAATATTTTCTTAATATATTCAAAAATGTACGCTAAAAGCTAATTTGTAACAGTAATACAAGTATTTTGATTCTCTACTTCCCCTCTGTTGTTATCACAATTAACTATTATTACAAAATAGTATTATCACAAATAAATTATTACAATTTTCTCACTACTGCTGCTATTCACTGCTTCTCACAATCACAGCTCACAAAATCCTGTACAGCCTAAAGAAACTCACTGAGACAGTATATGTGTCTTAACACACATGGCACTGCTCTTTGCATTATCAGTGTGCCAGAGGGCCTATGAAGGAGAGGAGGGGGCACTTGCAGTGGCTGCTGGACAGCTACATAAAAGGTAGCTGGCATGAAGAATGATGGGCCAGACTGCTGTATCCGCTATTTGGCCTTCATTTGCACCATGTGACCCCCACTGCCCCCCCTTTCACTTATGCCTTTATGGAATCATTTGCATATGGCATTGGCTGTATTGTTTTTTATTGAGGTCATTTTTATCAGCGCTGCATGGCAGCCGTGACAACAATAAATCCAGTTTTCTTCTGGACAAGGATGACCTTTTTTCCCTCTCTAATCAAGCCGTTACAGGTTGAGTCCAGACTCAGAGAACAAGCCACTGTCTCCTTCTGTTTATTTGTTGTTATCCACTGAATGAATGAGTGATTGCTGCGTGTGTGTAATAGCTCTAGAATTGAGAAGGCATACCAATACACGCTGTTTTAGGTAGAGGAATGTCCAACGTGAACCTGTATGCATATCAAAGTAAGCTTAGGTTACTTTTATCTCAGGGTCGACCTATATGTTTTTTTCAGGGCTGATACCGATACTGATTATTAGTTATCAAGGAGGCCAATAACCAATATTTGGAACCGATATGCATTTACACTAAAAATAAAAACCTTGGCTTCAAAATTCTGAATTTTATGTACAACAAACTCAAAAGCTTCGCTGAAATGCATTTAAGCATATGTTCAATTAAAACAGAACTAATAACTTATAATTTAGTTTTCCAAAGCATAAGTGTGCACTTCAAAATAATATACTCTTGGAATATGATTACTAATGCATTAATCATCACATCATCACTTTAACTGGTTCAGGGAGAGCTCACATTAATTGCTTTTATACTGCTGGATAGTTTAATCTATAATCTATTTATTAGTTGATTTTTATTTTATATTAATAATCTGAATTGGCAAAGTTACTAGAGTCATAAAGTATAATATTTGCCTCAATAATGTAGGAGAGAAGAAGTATCAGAAAATGTAGTACCTCAAAATGGGATTAACAGAGACCTCAGATGCAGTTTAATTGTGCCTAAATTGTTTAACAATATCCTGCAGAACTGCACCTCTCTAACGTTACAAGAAAGACTCACACAGCTTCAAGACACACCTCAGTAACCTGGCTACCATTAAGTATGACCTGTTCAGGTAAGTGCAAGAAAATAACGTTATAGCCTATCATTCTTTTGCTAGTCAAGAGGCTTAATAATGGACCAGTTAATGAACTTGTTGACGTTCACTAACACATTCAAATTCACTCTCAGAGACTCAACATTAGCTGTTATTATCGGCTAACGTTACATGTAACATGTAAAAACACCAACTCATGCAGACAGGCTATACACAGGCTAACAATATCACTAATGTTACAACAAAGTGCTTTAGGGCCCATGTCCACACAGCATTTTTTTTCCTTTTTGATGGAATGAAGCACTTGTGCACTGCATGCTGGTTTTGATTGACAGCTGCTATAGCTATGGTAACAGAGACCACACAAGCTTACAACGTGTAGGTGATAACAGCACAACACTTACCAGCAACATTCAGTGTACAGACAATGTGCTCCCACAAATGAACTTTTCTGTCTCTGTTATGAGAGTTTCTGTATGATAAAGCTCTTTTTCTTCCTGGATTTCTAGGGCAACGGGTCACATGTCCCAACCAATCTAATATATGATTGGTAGCCTGAAAAAAAACGACGGTAACGTCACCAGCACCTTTTTTTAAAAATTTGAGAGATTTTCAACTCGAAGTGCTTGGAGCAAGGGGCTGTATGTTGCCATAGACGCTCTCTCGTCATTAGAAACCATTAAAAAAGACGCTGGCCCTTAGAAAAAAACGCTATACGGATATGGGCCCTTATTTGGGCAATTTAAGCGGTGTAATGGGGAAACTGGGATTGCTTGTGACAATGGAAAAAGATCATAGGACTGTGTTTTGTTTTGTTTTAAAATTGGGTTGTGATGCTTATAACTTCGGAAATACTTACTGCCTTACCTTCATAATCTAACTCCACCAGCTCACTGGAGCCTCTCCCATTTCTCTGCTGTGTCAGTGGCACAGAGCCTTCAGTGTTGATTGGCTATTACTTGTGTGACGTGTAATCAATCAGATACTGTTGTGGGCGAGACATTAAGAAAGACCACAGAGGTGAATACAGACAGAGGGACAGAGGCTGCAGCAGAGCCAAAGTAACACAATTTTAAATTAATTAATTCTTTTCAGCAATTGGAAAAATAAAACGCCGATACAGATAATCAACAAAATGCCAGATATCAGACCTGGTAATTGGCCAGGCCGATAGGACAGGGTGGTTGGGACACGCCCTTCCTGGGAAAAACAGAGATTTGTCTCCCTCAATAACTTATATCAGTGGAAACATATACTTGTGCTAATTAAAAAGGCAGCACAATGTGTTTTTAAAGATTGGTTCCCTCCTCCATATGCCTCACAGTGGTTTGGTCCACTGCTAATCAACCTGCACTTCCACACATTAGCCTCAGTTCAAATGTTTGTGGAGTGGTCTCTGGGAGTGTGGTGGTGGCTGACCAAACGAAGTTGCTACTTTGCAAAATATTTTATTTTTCTGGTGTCACAACACTGTGCTTCTGCTCTGGTTAGGTTTAAGCACAAAAAGCACTTGGTTTGGATAAGAATGTATGGGAATACATAGTACATTGGCAATATATCACTTTTTATGAGGTCAAGAAAACACATTTTCATCATCATCAAAACTATTTGCCAGAAATTCTGTATTATTCTGGGTAGACCCTAACCCTGTTTTGAGTTTTTTTTTTGTATGTCAAATTGATTTAATGTATTCTTCTGCGAGACTTTATTTAAAGTATCAGTAGTTATGGTATTGATCTGCCCTCTGCTAGACAAATCTGCTATCAGTGCTAGGAGTTACTCCTGCTGATTGCAGCAGTATATGTTTAATGTCTGTGTTCTGGTTAAATCATCAGCACTAAATCAGTATAACAATTACACACTCCCATGTTTTATCTCTTCCTCTCTGCACCTGCAGTATCATCTTGCCAAGTCTGGATACTCAACACTTGATTTTTTACTTTGAGCATCTCCATACTTTCAGTGATCGCTACATCTGCTCTGCAGTCTGCACCTGCACCCCTCAGTGCCTCCCCCGTCTCCCTTAACAGCGACCTGATCTGAGACAGCTGCTGCGAAGGATTAAGTCTGGTTTTTAAACAAACACAGCTCTGCAGCTCTTGGCAGGGGCCAGGGGCAGAGGTCCAGCTCCAGGGCCCGCTGAGAGTGAGCCATCCCTGGGGAGAGGTAGAGAGATGGGCCCCTGTGTAATCTGATGAGCCCCTAAAGCTCTTCATCAGGGCCGTGGTAAAGAAGAGTTGTTTTGACTTCATGTTCATATGAATTTCACATAAAGAAGACAGTACAGTTTATCAGTGCCAAATGCAAAGCTTGACTGAAGCAGTAATTTTGGCTGCCAATGGCCTTTCAGCCCTTGACAAGGACAGGACTGATCACAGCTCCATTTCAGATAAAGGTGAAGTGTCTTCCTCCTCCACCTTTTGCTACCTTTGTCATCCTCTTTCTCTCTGCATTCGGCACCACGTCACTTCAGACAGGGGTCATCTCCACAGATTAACTCAGAAAACCAGATCCAAACGAAACATGCCGCAGGGAACATCTATCACTCGCAGATGCAATCATGCTAAATGTGTCTATTTGCATCACCCTTTTCTCCAAAAGAAGGAGGTTTAAGGGAAGACAGGGGGAGGGAGGTATCCATCTCTCTTGTAGTTGACAGTCCCCATTAAAACGCCAAGCGTGCTGAGGACTGAGCCAGGGAGACGGCCGCAACTTGTTTCTCACACTGTTGTGACAGCGAATGCAAATAGCCCGACTTTCCCCCCGGAGAGAGACG
This sequence comes from Pagrus major, assembly GCF_040436345.1. NCBI lineage: Eukaryota > Metazoa > Chordata > Actinopteri > Spariformes > Sparidae > Pagrus > Pagrus major. The sequence goes on from NC_133216.1 coordinate 32,957,658, forward strand.
GAGAGTGGCAGGCGGGAAAAATGCAGAAAGAGAGGGGTTTAAAAAAAAGGGAGATGAGTATGACCAGCTAGTGGCAAAGCAAAATGAGGAAAAAAACACTTCTCCTTCCTTTACTCTCTCCCAATGACTTCTCCTTCCTCAACTCTGCCATCAAAATATTATATCAATAATTGCTGGCGAAAAATTAAACAAGTAAAACAATGAGACGGCCCTGGGGGCTGCCTTCCCCCACCAAATTAGTCTGTGCATTTTAGAAGAAGGTCACTTCCTCCTCCTTTCCCTCCCTTTCCACCCCATCCCCGGCCCCCTCCTCCCGCTTCCATCGGATCAGTGACACATTCTTCGGTGTGATAGCGCTGACCTGAGTTTGAATTTAGAGTGTTCATTAATAGGATATTATGCCATATGCTCACTGCACTGTCTTATTGTAATGTCTGGCACTGGTTTAAGAATTTGTAATTAGTGCTGATATAATGAAGGGACTGGAGGGCTAATGCTAACTGTGGTGCAAAAAAGGGATTTGCACTTTGGATTGTAAACTGGCTGGATTGGTCATCTGCTGACCCTGTGGCTCACCGAGTGCACACTGGGAAAGACCTTTGTCGGCGCCCCTTTTTAACAAGCATATCAGAGGAAGAAATCAGTCCTAGCTGGTCGGATGGTAGTAAAATGATTTTATCACTATGCTTAACATATTACTCCTTCCCTCAACTGATATTTAGGAGATTTTCAGAGGACACCTCGAGAGCATCGATCTCTAAGGCTGCGGATGGCAGGTTGTGTGGAGTTCTGCTTTTTCCTTTCATACTTCACACAACTACTCCTGTGTACAATCATGTGCAACACCATGCTGTCCTTGTGTAATTTTTTTCTCTCTCTTTATATTGTGTTTTTTGTTTTACGTCTGCATGTATGTTTATACATTATTGCCTCTGTGAAGCACTTTGTGACATCTTTACTCTTGCAACACGTTCTCACTTCCAACTCGACAAATACAGCAGCTTGGTCGGTGGCCTTAAAGGGATAGTTTAGATCTTTTGATGTGGGGTTGTATGAGGTACTTACCTCTAGTCAGTGTGTTACCTGCAGCAGATGACCATCAGCTGTCCACTGGCGTGGAGAAGCAGCGCTGGCAGGAAGCACGGCTTCGTACTGCTAACCATACTGCCAGCAAGACATATTTGTTTTGTTAAGTTTACGCATGTTTTTAACATTTTTGGTGCTTTACGTTACCGTTACACAGCCTTTTCCTTTGACACTACATTCCCTCAACCACACAACATCCATATTCCTACGCACAGGCGGAGTGTAATGCCAAAGGAAAAGGCTGTTTGTCATTCGAATGAAGCGAATGACGTCGATCAAGGTTAAATGTAGAAAAAATAAAAACACCTTGTCTTGTGGTGCTGCTGAACTTCAATATTTATCAACCTTTCCGTACATATCCTTACATGCTTTGAGTTGCCTAAGTCATAAAAACCTTAATAGTGCTATTTTGCAATGAGCTCTGTTTGTAGGAAAATGAAACATGTTTTTGCAGATACATTTAGAATTAACATTTTGTAAGTTGGCAGATAAGTTCATAACCTTCATAAATGTTTATTTTATTGTGACAGACTCTCAGGAAACTGCAGCACATCATTTTTATTTTGACTTAGTTGCAGAGAGTGACATTACTCACTCTTCCAATTGTGGCTTCACATATAACTCTCAAGTCCTACTGTGAGGTAGAAGTGTTTTTAGTCCAAGTTTAAAGAAAATTTCTACGCTGCATTCTGAGACATTTCACAAGCTGTGGTTTTTCACTCATGACTTTGACCAGTAGTATATAAGGCAATGATGTCCTGGCATACAGAGATACTGTTCTCCCAACACTCGTTTTTCTCACATGCTGCTGCTGCGTCCCACCAGCACTAATTTTCATTCATAATGATCTTCATGGGTGGCATTGAAGGATGAGGGTTTGAGTGGCTTTTTCCTTGGCGCTGTCCCAGCACTTTCAGCCTTGATGTGTTGTCATAATTACGCTGTCCGTGCTAAATGCCTATTGTGTAAATGTGCAGTGCAGCTGCCAACAAAAGCAGAAAAAATGAGGGATTTCTCCATCACCAGGCAGTAAATAACTGCATACAATGTGGGTTATGCTAAAAATCTATCCTCATAGAAGGCATAATTCTGGGAGCAATGTATGGAACAAGACAATGACACAGGATGCCCTGTGTTGGCAGTTGCAAATGTAGTCAGACACACAGACTAGGAGGGGTCATTAAGGAGATTCACATTTATCGGAGAATAGCTGCTCTTTCTGTTTTGGCACTTGGATTCATATTTTCAACTCTGTGGTGTTAGGTCTACATCTAAACCAATGATTTAAAAAAAAATGGAACTGTCCATTTCCAATTTTTTATTAAATTAGTAAGGGCTACACCAAACAACACACTGATTCAACTGACACACATTACAGACAGATAACAGACAGATTACAGACAGAGCCCGGGGTCACGACTTGAACAACAAAATATAAGCATTCATTGAAAATAGCAACTCAAATGACCACTTTTCAGATAAAACAGCAATGGGTTGGGAGATACAGAGTAACTCACAACACGATTTGATTCACAATATGTTGCCTACAATGACAAGTATCATGGTACAGTGGTTCTGCGATAATCGATACGTTGCGAGACGATCATGTAACGATACATCACGATATCTGTCTAACTAATGTTAGGACCTTACCACATGGTTCTAACAATAGAGCGGCCTGGATGTAGACTAAAGCCTAACAAGCACTCCTTGCACTAACGAAGCCTGGTAAACAAAAGAAAGAGTGTACACCCAAGTGTCCAGGAGGTGGCGCCTGGTTGCTACAGTTCCCAGGGTGGAAACTCCCTTCTCCCACAGCAGGTTGCACGGAGAACCTTAAAAACAGCTACACACCGCAGGCCGCAGTCTTTTATCTCGCTGGACGAGCCAAGACTGCCCTGTGTTTACCAAACACGTTCCAGATCCAGAGGAGAGGGGTGCAACCCAGCCTCTCATCCCTGCAGAGGTGAGGATCTTTCCCCTCAGGAAATGGCCAACTTTTCCCCGTTTTCCTCGCTCACATCGACTCTGCCGTTCCCACCGCTACAATGCTGAGAACAGCCACCGTCAGAGCCCACTGACAGGCCAAGGAAACAAGCTGGATTGATGAGGCAGACAGACACACGCTAACCGCCACCAGTGCGGTCACAAGTGAGGCTTATTTAGCATCTGGGCAGATACTAGAGTTTAGCGTGTATTGTATGCTTGTAGGCTACATTGTTTGTGAGTGTGTGGACAGCCGAGTCCTTTCTGCTGTGGTTTTACACTGTAAAACACTGTTTGTGGCTTGCTTTTGTGCTCATCACCAGCTGATTTGAGCCTCTCCACTCTGTGGAGCTAAGTGTTAGCTTTGCCGCCTTGTGAGCGTACAATAAGCCGTGTTTCTAACAAGGATCAACTGAAGGTGATTCAAGTCTGAGTTCGTTCAACAGCCGCTACGTGATAGGAAGGGGAGTATTGTGTCTCCGTTTCTCCCTCCTTGCTGTGCTCCGAGCATTAGCCCTCTCTCTCTCTCTCACTCTCTCTCTCTCTCTCTCTCTATACTAACCCACACGGATATGTTCAGGTAAAGGCACACACATAGTTGCATGAATGGCTTGTTGGAAACGAATCATCAACAACCCGCTGTAACATTAGACACGTGTGGTGCGGTAGCACCTACACCAAATTCAGAACAACAGAGTCTAGCCCTGTCCAAACCACACTGTGAGACAGACTCTGTTCCACCATTGTTTGTTCAAGTGGTCACCAGGCCACCGCCATCTTGAACACTCCATGACGTCATCGTCCAAGAGATCGCGTCGGCCATCTTGGCTCTCTCTCTCTCTTGGAAGTATTACTGATTATTGATCAATTTGCTCACATTAATAAATTCTGTTATATTGTACAGAGCAGTTTTCTGTGATTATTCGTGCAAATGCTTTGTGGTAACTGCTGGTTGTGATGGTCAGTGTTCTGATTCATTTCCTTCACTGTTCCTTTAATTCCAAATATTTTACAAATATTTACATTTAAAGTGAACCCTTCTTTTGAGACTGTTTTCGGTCTGGTTATTGGTCCCTGATTCCAGGGTGGAGCCCCGTTTTATTGAGTTAATTAATATTTTGATTATTAATATTAATAATTACTATTTGTAGTTATTAATTGCTCATAACCACACCTGTTCTACCTTGTACACCAACACTGAAGAACATAAAATACCACTACAAAGGCAAAGTGCAGGAATTATGTATTTATTCCCTGCATTGTGGTCTCACAGGCTTCACAGAATTTGATGTACTACTGTAGGATGAAACAATGTATAAACAAGTGCATACAGTCTCAGCTTAGTGCCTCTTTATCACACACACTGACTGTGACTACTTGTCCATGTTCTCGTGGGTCGTCATTCCAATGTAAAATAGCCATAAACTTGCAATAGGCCTGTCAGAAAGCAGAATAGTTCAGGAGTTAAATGGTGTAAAGGAAGATCACACCTATGGCTCTTTCTATTCTTTTCAATCTGTGTTGATTAACTTTACAGAAATTTACACCACTAGGACTTATGAGGTAGTGACTCTTGTAGGTCAAATTGTCCAACCGTTAATCATCAACATTTTATCGTGGCGGCGGGGCTGACTTGTCAGGGGGATCTATTTAGAGCACCTGCATGTTTTGATAAAATTAGATAATTGATAATTAGAGTTATGATAGAGTCAACATTACATATATATTTTGATATTGAGACATTTTGTCCCACTCCTACACAAGAATATAGGCATATGACAGACAAAGAAGGTAAGTAGAGTGTACAGTACATACAACATGATTTGGGTACAGGAGCGTGATAAAGGCAGTGTACCAAGGGAAAAAAAGGTGGTCTACAAATTTTCCAAAACAGACGTTCTAAGCCAAACCATGGTCTTTTCCTGACCCATGCCAAGTGTTTTTTGTGCCTTAATCTAACCAGAGCATAAGCACAGCATTTTGACAAGAAAAAAAATAAAAAAATAATAATAATATTGAACAGAAAGAAACGTAAGTTTTAACTTACCTGTGATTTTGCAGAAACTTACTTTGCCAATATTTATTTTGCCAATCTGGTTGTTCCACAGTACTGCTACATCATACAGTAGTTGTACATGTAACAAGAAGGGAGAGATGAAACAAAAAAAAATCAAGTTATGATGACAAGTTGGGGGAGGAAAGTTTTACTTAGATTTACTTAAATTTATTGAACATAAGATTTTTTTTTAGTTTTGACAACCTACTGGTTGTAAGATGACAAATAATCTTTGATATTGATATTTGACATTCAATTTTCAGATTTAATTGTTTTGGTTTTTTTTGTTCTTCCTTTCCTGATTCCAATCTTGAACTCCTACAATATTACAACATTTTTCAAGTTACACACTTGAGATGTTGAATTCTGAAAACAAAAACAAGGCAAGGAGCGGAAGGGAGGCCCTTCAGTGACAGATTGATCTTTTTTTAAATTATCCGAGTAAAACATTTCTAAAATGTGTCTATCTATTAGTCTGTCAGCTCAAAACCTTTACATTTTTGAATTGGCTAAAAAGCCAAATGACAAACAAAGCAAGATGTACAGTGTATGTGTGATTACATGTTGTGCAGCTACAGAAAACTCTTCTCACCTTCTCTGGAAAGCCAAAATTTGATTTTTGAAAAGTTCCTGGCCAGAACAGCAGAGCACGGTTGAATATTCTGCCGCTCTCCTGCACATGACATTGCACATAAATATTCAATAAATTAGCTGCGGCCGTTTTATAGATTGATCAGTCATCTCTGGCACACTGTGACAGGCAATGCTGGGGCTGAAATATTAATGCTGACAAATTAGGGATTTCTGAGTAAATGATGTCACATTGCACGGCTTCACTCAAATTGACTCCCTGGCATGAGGGCACATTTGCCAGCACTGTAATATAACCCCCCCCCCCCCAGCCTTCCCTCCTCTTGTCTCTAAACCTCTTTCTCTTCCCTCCCTCTCGCTCCTGCCTCAAAATGACATTCATTATTTTATCGTTAAACAGAAGTCGTTCTTTTCCTGCAGCCTGGGAACTAAGAGAAAAGAAAAAGTGGAGAAAATGAGGCACCAACAGGCCAGCTCGGCCAGGTTTCACGGTTGCAATTGGAGTGCTTCTCTTTGTGACCTGGGGCCCCTATTGAAAATGGCAGTGTGTTGCTCTGTGGAAGCAGCAATGTTACAGACTCTCTGGGGAAATACAGCTACATGTATGAGGCACAGCCTACTGGGTCAGGACGGAGGGGAAAGGGATTGTCTGTCAGAGTCTCTGTGAGGATTTTGACCAGCTCCAATCACAGACGGCCAGAATCACACCGCCGCTGACTCACAGATATGTGGGGAATTGTTTGCAGCGATCGTAAATACAATTAAACTGTCTGGATTTTTTATGAATACAGGGATTGCACTTAAATATACATGTAAATTGTGCTATGCTGTGTTTATTTCTGAGAGTAAAGTAAAAAATAAACTGGACATGATACATAAGGTTCAAGGTTCCAAGTATTCCACATAACTATAAAATCATGGAAATTACTAATCAACTCGAGCTGATTACAGAACATAAAATGCACATAAAATAAAACCACAGATAAAGAAAAATACTCAATGAGCAACAAGAACTACAAAAAAATTGGGGGTAAGGGAGCCATTAAAACAACAATGCGAGCGTAAAATTTTAATTCAATAACGTTAAAGGCAGACAGGTGCTATAGCTGTAAGTTTTTATTCTTATCATTATGTTTAAGTGTTTCAACTGTTGCTGCAGAACCACTGTTACTTTAGCTCATACAACTGTGCACTTGTGTGAGGTTCCTTTTGTTAAATTGTCCCACCCACATTTTAAACACTTTCTACTTCCAGGAGTTAAAATGTACGTAAAAAACATTTTTGCCACACAAAAATGCTTTTTTTTGTATTACTTTTTGTCGTTTCTTTTTTATAAAATGAAGTGAAGGATGAATTGAAGAGTTTCACAGTCTGAGGAATGAAACCACTCCATAGTCTGGTGGTAGCAGATACTTCTGTATCTTTTGCCAGATGGCAGCAGGGCGAACAGGCTGTGGCTGGGTGGGTGTTATCTGATGATCTCATGATTCTTTTTCTACAAAGTTTTACATTCCCTCTACACTGAGGGAATGTTGCATGTTATGTAACACTTGCGAATGAGACATACAGCCCACCTTCACATTTACTTATGCGTAACTTCTATAATTTACCCTTGTGGTTTTCCAGGCGACAAAGAGAAAGGCCCTGCTCAGCAATAAGCCTCAGCTCATCTGCTGCTATTCAGCCTGTAATGAATGAGGCCTGTGTCTCAGATCAATACTATCTGTTAGGGATCACCAGCAGGCGGGACAGCCACACATGGGCTGCTCACTGCTTTTTGTGGGTTTTGTCAGGACTACATGAAAACCTGGTTGGGGTGGTCCCACATTATATGGATGTTGACTAATCAGAAAAATGTAGTGAAGATTTGACAGATTATATTCCAGATCTAAAAATATGTCATTATGCTGACAGCCAGTTCCTCCAGTTTGCTATTGTAACCCCTTGATTAGTTGATTTGATTTTATAAGTTGACCAGTTACCAGGATAAAATGGTGACAATTAACAGTTTTGCTAAACCACTTACATGCTCACATTTGTGAGGCTGAGGGGATGGTGGTGGAGTTACAGGCAAAAAGGCTGCCAAGCCAGTGACTGTAGTCTGGGACTGTGTGTCAATATTTATTAAACCACTGGATATTTCTGATGTGGGACATTTGTAAGTGTGACACTATGGAATTTAATGGAGACCTCAGCACAACTCCAACCATGTTTGTGGCGACCAAACCAGGTATTTTAGGCCAAAATGTGATCTTTTCCAAACGTCAACCAAGTGGCTTTTTTGTGCCTAAACCTAACCTGACGATTAGAAGAGCGTTGTCACAACATATAACAGAAAACTAACCTAAAGAAACAAAGTTGCAACATGAAGAAATGGGACGTTCACCTGTCAGACAGTAACGGTTAAAATGTCTCTGTCGAAACACAAGGAGAAAAAAAGGCTTTCTCAAAACCCTGATGAAGACTTGTCAAAGTCAAACCTGGTTGTTTTTTTTGTTTGTTTTTAAATTTTTCATAAACAAGCCATTTTTCTTCAAAAGTGCTACTTTTTATTGAACGCATCTTATGACTTGCAGCATACTACTATTTTTCTGGACTTGTATGTAATGGTAGGATTTTAAAGATGCCTGAAGTGCAAATGGCTTTAGTCTCACATGATCCAGTTTTAAAAATATTATTATTAGAAAATGTACTATACTTTCTATGTTCTTCAACATGTTAAAACATCTACATAACTATTAAGCAATAAATCTCTGTGTCTGTCTGTCTGCATATCTTTCAAATATCTTGAGATGTTGATCCAATCTACTTCACACCAAGGAAGTTTAAAGTTAAATTTGATGCAATTCGGACACACAACACATTCAATGTCAATACATTTTGAAGAGCTCTGTGCAGAAGTGGGGGTGTGGCTTCAGCACTCTGGCTTCATGGCTCTGCAGACTGCAGCTGAGCTCACACTACAGGACTTTAAAAATTTGAATCGATTTTTTGAATCGTAATTAAAACTTTATTTGTATAAAACTCCTTCCTTTCACGTGATCTCATGGTTAAGCAGACATAAACAATATGGAGATTAGCATGGTGCGACAACTTGCAGTTGAAACATGCTGCAGTGAGAAAAATAACAAGAGTGGAAGGTTAAACGAGTATGGATGAGTGGGGATATGTAGTCAACATGGGTTTTCTATTCTTCAGCAAGAACTGTAGATGAGATTTGAAGTTTCTGTCAACAGTAGAGTGCTACCGAAAGTTAGCCTCATGGGCAAGAATGTTTACGGTTGCATGGCAGCACTGTCAGCTGCTCCGGAATGCCTCTCCCATTGGTTGTTGTGGTCCAGCTCAGAAAGTACCGTTGCCATCATCCAGATTTTTAATCGTTAATATCTAACATGTTTGATATTGTCGGGGTGGCCTCGATAAGAATGTGTGTTCAGGTGGATTTGTAAACCACTCGCATTACCAGATAATCTGACGAACAGCGTGCTTATAACGGGCAAGAGTTATTGTAATAATAACCAGTATTAACAACATATAAGCTGCATAAGGGCAATACATGGCTAAAGATGGTTGGAAAACAGACACATTTTAATCCATCCAACAAGCAGTTATTGATTTAAAGTCACTATACTATATACACTATACTATCACTATATTAAGAGATTCACTGAACTGGTTGACACTGGGAGAAACAAATGTTATGTGACTCAATCGGTCAAAAAAGGCACTAACACTTTAGGTCAGGGATTTAATTTCCCATCCTAAAAGCCTATACACTCACAGTACTGTAAGAGTTAGAGAAGGTACAAGGCGAATACATGTATCATTGTTTTTACAACACTAGGGTTTCAAAACAAAAAATAGGTTTGAGTCCTTTTATGCTACAAAAACAAAACAATGTATTTTATAATCTGAAGTGTGGAGGACGAATTGAGGAGTCTTACAGACTGGGTAATGAAGCTGCTCTGTAGTCTGGTGGTATGACAGTGGATACTTCTGTATCTTTTGTCAGATGGCAGCAGGGTGAACAGACTGTTGTTGGGGTAGGTGTTGTCTTTTAGTATCCTCTAGGCTCTGTGCAGACATCTCACTTTAACGATATCAAGGATGCTCTGTAGATGGGTACCTATGATGTTCTCCTGTCCTGGACCGTGCACGAACCATGCCAGATTGTGATGTCTCCTGTCAGGGGGTTTTCTATCGCTCCTCTGTAAAAGTTGACTAGAATTTCATCACTGGAATTTATCCTTCTTTTCTTAGGAAACAGTTGATTTTTTATTGCGGAGATCAAAGTAAGCATAAAATGTGTTGCGCTCATCCTGCAGTGTGGCCTCACACATGTTGGGGGCACTCCTGCTTTGCTCCTGTGATGTGCTGGATTGCCTGCCACATATCTTTAGTGATGTTGGTGTTGAGGTCCATCTCATGTCTCTGCTAATGTCTCCTCTTTGTCTCCTTGATACCAGCTTTCAGTCTTGCTCTGGCAGTGTTGTATGCTTCCTTGTAACCTGACCAAAAAGCAGCTTATTTGGCTCTGGATAGAGCCCTCACCTCTCCTTTCATCCAGTCCTTCTGGTTGTGGAATGATCTTACTGTCTTTGTGATCACCACGTCACCAACACATTTGCTGATATATGATGTCACTAAAGATGTATGTTCCTCAAGACTGATGTTGTTATTCTATCTGGTAGCATCTCTGAACATTTGCCAATCTGTGCACTGGAGAAGAATAGTGTGTGAAGATTTTCTGTGATATTTGTGTCTGGCGTGTGTCCTTTGACCTGGCTCTGACTTCTACCAATGACTTCTACCTCAAAAATGTCAGAAGAAGAAAAAAGAAAAGGGAAACTGTCTCTGGTCCATCTATCAGCCCTGGTGATGAATAGAAATGGAATACCCTCCCCTCTCGCCTCGATCCCTCAACACACACTTCTCTCTCTCTCTGTCCTCCCTGTTCTTAATGCAATCACTTGGCTTCACCGCTGTCTGTCTTTTTCTTTTTTTTTTTTTGATGCCAGCCCGTTTTTGTAAGCAAATTACTCCGTCAGAACCCGGCGGCGCCTGTCCATCATGCTGAAGGAGGAGGTGGAATGTCGCTCAGACAGCTGACTGACAAGAAGGCACGCATGGGGAAAAACAAGATGAGGTGGAGGATGTATGAGCGAGGGATGGAGAACCAAAGGAGGAAGAGGAGAGGGAAGAAAGGGAAGGACATATGATGTAGAGGGCAAGGGCAGGAAAGATAAGAAACAAGTTGAAGTGAAAGGGGGGGAAAGGAGGAGAAAAAAGTGGGTCTTCTTTTTTGTGGAGTGTCCCCTGGGTGTGGCAGTATCAAGTCAATCTGGGGGGCTAATTCGTGTCAGAGTTTGAATCCTATCTCCTTGAGAGGCCAGCAGAAGGTTGATAAAAACTGAAGTGGAATTGAAGTTGGATCCACAAGAGGATAGGGGGCACAACAATGGGGTGGGGGGTGGGGGTAGAGGGTGAGCAGTCTACTCCCCCCTCTGATGCTCTACCTATCTACTCCCAATACCTCTGACCTTGCCCAAAGTGTCTCTGCCACTCATACTGCAACTTCCTCACTGTTCTTTAAGGAAAAGTTCAGGTCTTCTTTGCAGAGTTGCGCCAGTTAAGTTCTATCATTTATGATAACACTGTACTCATTATAGTAATTGTTGAGATCACAAAGATGATGACATTCATATAACAAAGTCTGACAGGGAAAGAAGTAAGTGTGGTTAGACCAACGTTTCAAATTCAAGACGATTTGAAAAACAAATCTAGATGGTATACCTTCACAAGAACTAATGTGATATTTTTGTCACAAAAAACAAGAAGTAATATTCTGACTTCTATTCTTCACTGGGACCACATGAAAAACACTCCTTAAATTATGAGCACTAGGACATAATCAGAAGGTGTTTGAAGATAAAAGGGCTATCCCATTTTGTCTGCTCTCAAAGACAGAACCTATCCTCAACTGGCCAGTCAGAGTCTTACTATGATAAAATGCTGGACTTAGTAAGGGGTGAGCTATAATATGAATAATTCAGCAGCATGATTTAACAATGAGTTGGAGTGAATGACATTATAGGGTGAAACAAGAGAGTTCTCGCAACCTGAATGGGGTGGACTGAGACACTGTCAATGACATCTCATTGGGTAGAGGATTTTTCTCTAAATCTGACTTTTTGACACCCTTGCAACAGGCCTACCAAATCATCAGAATAAATGTTGGCAATGTACTTTTCTGCAAACCATGAATGTGTTGAAACTTCAAATTTCTTCAAGAACCAAGTGGTTAGGGTTTAGAAAAGATCATGTTTTGGCTTAAAATACCCGCTTAACCTACCTTCTCGCTTCTAACCACCATCAACTCCAGCTCATCACATAAAAGTATGTAATGTGAACATGATACTTTTTTTTTTCTAAAATGTCAACATGATTCATTGTCTATGACATGTTCAAATATGAACGTATCAGTGGTTTGCACAAACATTAACAGCCAACATTTTATCAAGCTGAGCAAGCTTATTTGCCATGCCCAAAAAGAAGCATGAAGATGGCGCTTTCTGAAGCATGTTGTTGCAATACCAGCTAGCATTTTTAGGACCATTTTGTAGGAATTAAGGCCTCAGTCTGCTTTAAATAATGCGTTTTTCATCCAACAGCACCTGAAACATCCAATTATTATGGTGCAGGGTAAGGTACGTCTGACGGTTTGCTCAAACAATCCAACAATCTCCCAACACTTCACGCTGTGATTGGCCAGCTGTACTGAAGTATTAAAGTAAGAAGGGCTTCACCTTCACTGTACTGATGTACATGTCATCAGTACAATCGTCATTGAAGAAAAGGAGTGACATAGTTATTTTAACCGAAACCACAATGTTTCGCTAAACCTAACCGAGCTGTGACATTATTGTGCAATGTCAAAACAGGCACTGGTACGCTGCAACACTCATGTTGTTTTCAAAACACTGATATATATCAATTTGGGAGTCACAAAATCCACGAGGATGTGTTGGGATGTTGCCTGGACAAGGCTATGGTGACACTCTCTCAAGCCGGGTTCGAGATTGCAATGGGAGCCGAGCTCCCATGAAGGCAGTAAAAATTATAGATTTGTGGGGTCCCTAATACATTACCAAAAAAATATTTTAATCACAAATAATGAAGTTTTCAGTGTAATGGGTATTTCTTACATTAATTATATAAATAGGTTAAAATAAACCTGTTTTCCAGAGGAACTGTGCATTATATTCTTTCTTGAATGACAGTGACAATGTGATATGAAGTGACACTCCTTTTCATATTTAAACTAAATAAGGGTTGTTGTGATCTACTTCACACAATTGTTGCAAGAAGTGGGCTGCTGCGTGTGTGTGAAAGTGGTGGATTAGGACCATGTTATGAAGTGAAGTCACTATAAACAGTTAATCCCAGACTCCAGTACAATTTAAGTTATTGCATGAAACATATCAAAATTTGTGAAACAGCTACGACAAATTCATTACGTTTCTTTCCTTGTAACAGTGTCAGTTTTTCGCCTCATAGCCTGTCTGTTTTTTGTGTGCATCCAGTCCACCTGCGTGTCTGAAGTGCATCTTACCTCCAGCAGCTGAGCACACTGTTTCAAATGATTTCACCATTCACACCACATTTATTTATCAACACCTTTTTATTTTAAATCAACACATTTTAGTTACAAATGCAGTAAATGGTACCTAATATGGGCATTTTCCTGTTTATAGAGAAACTCACCAGACTCCCTTTAAAAAACGCTCAGTTTAGAAACTTGTTGCATTAGGAGAAACTTTATAAACTTTGTGAAAGGCTGTCTACAACACATTCTTAACTATTTGGGCCTACTTGTTACTTCGGAAAGTTATACATGAATATATTTCTTTCTTTGTGTAAAAAACACGTTATCTATTTGTCCAACGGATGTAGGTGTATATTTGCATACAGAGCAGGGAAGTGAGATCCAAGCACAAGAGGTCACTCAAGATGCATGTTGAGGTGCATTTAATGTGTGTGGGAATTGACCCGTCGGCTATTATTTATTTCTGTTATATCTCCGTCCCTAACATTAGTTTGGGTTAAGTTTTTTAAAGACCCCCATTAAGCTCAGATTAATTTTATTTTGGAAAAGGTATTGACAATTGCCTTAAGATGTAGTTGGACAATATATCTTACAATGGGTTTGTTTGAAGCAACAGATATTACATTTTGTTTCATAAACTGTGCTCTGGAGAGCACAGTTTATACAGTTGATCGTGTTAGCATGTCTAATTATAATCAGCATCTGCAAACAGGTACAAGCTTCCTAAAGACCTGCAGGTGATGGCTCTGTTCCAGATCTTATTACAAGCTTTACCCTTCCTTCCTTTTGCTTCCTTCCCCTTATCCCCAAACAAACCTCCACCCTGACTCTCCTCTCAATTCTGAGCTGTATTAATACTAAATTCCGCCTACAAATCACTAAAAGATAGCAGAAAATTAAGCACTTGAATTTGGAATCAGACATGCACAAGATCCGTAAATGATAGTGATGGGAGGGGTGTATGGGAATTTATATATTTTTTCACAGGCTTTGAAGAAAGCTGGCATACATCTGTGGTTTCTTGCTCATAGTGCTCTAATGCCAGAACTGCATTTTCTAAAAAGCTCTGGAGACGCTGTAGTGTTTATAAGGAGGCGGTGACCAAGAGAAAGCAAAAAAATAAAAACATGGAGAGAAGAAATGAAAGTCAGTAGGGCACTGTCCAGACAGGCCTAAATCTTTGACCTTTTGCAGCTCTCAAACATGGATCAACTTATTAAGGTAGTCTGCCAATTTCATACACTCAAATAGAACCCCCATCCCCAGCCACAGACACACACTGTGATTAGCGCTGTCTCATCCTTGTTCCCAGTACAGAAAGCCCCCACACACACACTTTACAAGCCGAACACCAAAGCTCACAACAATTAGAATCCAAGTGTCACCGGAGAAGCATTTGTATTGTCACAACCCTTTTCTTAAAATTACGTAATGCTAATACCTCTGTAGTATTCTGCTATTTCCTTTTCCATTCGTCTTGGTGCAGATGGGAATATGTGTGAAAATATCAGTCTCATGTTTTTCTTATTAATAAGGGCAGATTAAGAGATTTGCTATTCGATGCTCAAGCCCACAACTGTCAAAACAGCAGGCAGGAAGAGCAAGTTCTTTTCTCCCCTCTGGAACAGCCCCCACTCAGAATACATGAATACAGATCTGTGTGAGTGGGCATATTTATGAGAGATAAATGTGTTTTTTGGGTGTGTGTGAGTGCATATCTATATGCATTTTAGGATTAAAATGGATATCAGTCAGTATTACAAGACTCATGCCAATTGATGTCATTTTATTCTGATTTGCCTCCAGTTTTTGTTGATTTTTGGATGTTGTGATCAATGTCACAGCATAGACAAATCCACAAGGAAATCTCTTGGAAGAATACTGATCTTTCTATTGGAAGTTCATCTGTGAAGAACAGCAGCTGTCTGGCCTCTGTCAACACTGTCAATCGCTAAGAACGCACAACCTGTTTGTCTCTCAGTGACCTTTGAACTTCTCTGCGGTACAAATGCCTTCAGCTGCCAATGTCACAGCCAAGGCTGGCAGCATCGGCTTTGTCCTGGACGTCATCCTCCCTCCACTGCCCATAGCAACCCCACCACAACAACCCCCACACCACTACCAACCCAACAAAGCCAGACAAATGATTTCGATTTGTCCTCTGCAGTCCACGGAAGAAGTTATCGATACAATCCGCCAAATGATGTCAAGGATTTGTCAGCAAAGCTTATGAATGACAAAAACAGCCCACCTCCCTCCACTCCCCTCCCTCCCCCTTCTAACCCAAAAACACCTCTACAGCAGGCCAAGAAGATTGAGAGGAAACTTTATTGATTTCTTCTCCCTGCATCCTCACCCTCACCTTATTAAATAGAAGCTCAAGCTACAAAGGCCAGAGCAGCAGCTTTTGTGTGCTAAAATGTGGCTAAAAGCTTTCTGGAAGGTTGAGGGAAGGGATTGAATTGGATATTGCATCTAATGCTGCCTCCAGCAGATGGGCTTTACAGCTGACTGAAGGGAAGGAGCTGTGTTTGGCTAGCAAGCTGGCAGGATGGTTGTTTGACTGGCTGGCTGACATCTCTGCATCCCCTCCTTCCTTAAACTTGGGTTGTTTGTGAAAAAGATCAGTGAGATGGTGGGTAAATAGATCAACTTTGTGCTGCTGACAAAAGAGGGTGTTGGAAGGGTAGTAGGCTGAGCTGATGCCATTGAGAGGCAGCCTGACAGAAGGATGTGATGCCAAAGATGGTATGTCTGGCTGGAGTGGACGTGCTAAATGAGGGCTGCAGAAGGGTCCAGAAAAGGAGAACAAATAAGAAGAGGGAGGAGTGGCAAGTGAATGCCAAAAGTGGACATGAGAGCGATCAAAGAGAAGAGCAATACATTGGTGCACAAAAAATGAATAAATTGCTTGTCTGATCAACACCATCTAAAACGTCATCTCTAATGGGAAGTTCTTGGGTAGGGGCTGCATCTAACAATGTTTGTAACTTTCTTAAACAATCAACAATCCATCCCACTTTACCCCATGATTGGCCAGATATGCAGACATGCCAGTTGGGATTCAGGTCTGTATGTTTACCCAAAAGATGCTTTTTTGCCTTGTCTAGTAGTGGTGTATCACAAGAGCGTTTTTAATTATCACTCCAGTCTTGTAAATGAGACATACTGGTTTTGAACTACCCGCTGGAAGAATGAACATGTAAAGGTCTGTGCATTCTTGATTAAAACCTCTGTTTTGATGTCCACCTTTCTCTCTTTACAGCACACCATGTGAAATTACTTTTTTTGCCCACTGCTCATTCGGCATGTGTTAAATGCGGAGTAGTTAGTTTTACTACATTGTACATTTTTTGATTGTATGTGATTAATACATACATACTGCTTCTTCATCTTCTTTTTCTTTTCCTGAACTGAAGGATGCAAAATACCAATACAAAGGCAAAGTGTAGGAATTATATATATTCACTGTTATGTGAATTTATAATTTGAAGTCAAACTGAGTCAGTTTCACAAAATTAAGAAGAAAAAAAAAAAAAAACTTGTCCATGTTCAGCTGTGCCATCATTACCCAGGAATTCCACTGGTTTCATGTACATTGTGGCAGGGGTGGGTTCAGAGAATTTTCTGGTGGGGGGCACAGGGGGTAACAACAATTAATCTGGGGGGCCGCCCAAAAGTAACAAAAATGAAGGCTGCCACTGATCGCCCACTTCAATATTTATATTGTGCAGTTACACACTGTTTAAGTTTTCATCTTGCTTTTCTTGACCACATTAAATCTGCTGGGTGTACTCTTACCAAGTGGTAACACACAGAACACTAGGATGTTTGCTGTACAGAGTTAGTCAGAAGTTAGTGCTTCTAGCTCTGTACAGTGAACATAGCAGTGTTCTGTGTAGTAATCAGTTTTAAGCACCACTTAAATTCTTAGAATGTAACAACAATATCCTATAATAATAAAATAAATAAAATAAAAATGTAAAATAGAATTTTAAAAAATAGAATAAAAGCTCAGTGTTCTGTGTAGTTATCAGTTTTAATAAGACTCAGCACAATCATCACAATGAAATTTAGAACAATAACAACAATATCTTAACATCAGTAGTGCTCAGCTTTGTACAGTAAACATATGAGTGCAGTGTGCAGTAATCAGTTGTAAGCACCACTTAAATTTTCACAATGAAACAATATCCTATACTCTTAATCAGTAGTTATGCTGAGTCTGTGCAACAGTAAGCTCAGTGTTCTGTGTAGTTATCAGTTTTATGAAGATTAAGCACCATCACCACAATGAAATTTAGAACACTAACAACAATATTTATACTTAACATCAGTAGTGCTCAGCTTTGTACAGTAAACATATGAGTTCACTTCAGTAATCAGTTTTAAGCAGAGTAGGTACCACCTACCACTAAAAATAAGAACATTAACCATATTCTATATTTAAAAGGAGGTATTTAAATTCCTTCATTCACTGAATAACTGTAAAATTGTGCAGAACACCACATTACACATTTTAAAGCTTTTCCCTAATACCTGCATTTTCACCTGGAGGTCCATGAGTGCTGGTCTGGCCCTGAAAATTTTGGTCTGTGTTAGCTGTCTGGCTGCATTCAGCTTGACTCTGACTCTCACACTCCTGCTGGTCACCTGCACTTTCCCTGCTAATTTTCTTCTTAGTGAAGAAATTGGAGATATCTCCCTGCCTCCGTTTCATACTGTAGTCTACATTGAAAACGTGTCCACAAACATAATGAAAAGCAACATGTTATTTGCACTGTACTAACATCACAGTAGCAACAATGATATGATACTCTGTTGACTGTTAATTCATGTCGCAAAACGCAAAACACACGACAGATGCTAACGTTACTGAAATAATGGAGAGATGTTTACGTTTATCCAGATGGAGAGCTAACTAAAGTAAAACACACCTGCAATGTTGTTTAAGAACAGTTTTCCATGCAAATTGAACCATATTAGGCCCAAATGGAACAGAAGTTGTCAAAACATTGTTGTGACAGTCTTAAAGAACCTGTAGTGTTCTGTTCTTACCTTAACTCGGTGCACCTAGGAGCATCACGTTGCAAAAAAAGTCTGTGACTAGTGAAGTTACACGAGTTCATTAGCAGAGCCGCGGAGCCGCGGAGCCACTTCCTTTGTATTTTTTCCAAAATAAAAGCTTTCATGAGTTCTTAACACAGTCTAGTCACACAAGGTTTCAGCTTTGCTTCCGTTTTAACGTGCAGCGTTGGTAAAGAGCTTTACACAATGATTGACATTACCACGAGTCAGTGACCATTTGGGGGGCACGCGGGGTGGCCAATCGGATTGCAGGGGGGGCGGGTGCTCCCCCGTGCCACCATGGAAGCCCCGCCTCTGCATTGTGGAATGGCTCCTGTATGGTTTTGCTCCGTGCTCCATCGTCCTGCAACCCCCACCAGCTGCGTTTTGAGCACAGCACGGCGCAGCACCGCAAGACAGCTGGAGTTGGGAGACCAAGGAGTTCCCGTGATAATTACAGAATCACATGCAACCGCAGTTATACGTATGTGTTATAAACACAACAACAAACAGACAAAACAGTTCCCAACAGAAGGACTAGTGCTTGGATTTGTCTCTTTTTTTAGATTTTTGTGCTGGCGTCAACACGGAATGTTTTATTATGAAAATTAATTGAATTTTATGTTGTTGTTTTGGTGTCTGACTTCCTGTCTGCATTTTGCTGAATTTGGCTAAGTTGATGCGCAGTGCTCTGGCATCTGGCAGAAATGGAAGCCTTGCGTATCTGCTACGAAGGGTCCGGTCTGCTGGAGCTGCAACAGAGTAGATATGCAATGCAGTGGAGCCAGTGGAAGTAAACACAGACTAGAGTGAAACCTACAGCTCCGCTGCCTTGGTGGAGCGGAGACGGACTGAACATGGATCTGGTGGAATTTAAGGGTTAGAATGTAAAAAAGCCACGAACTGGCAAAAGGCTGTATATCGATAATCGTATCGCAGGAGGAAGTGATATATTGCCATATCCACATTTGGTCCCACCCCGACTGGCTGTAATGCCAAGCTTTTCACCCCACCTCTGAATGTTACCTGGAACAAGTAGAAGCACTTTTACCATTAGAAGTGGTCACATCACATGTAGTAGGAACTAGTTAATAGGGACTTTAAGCAGTGATGGTAGAGGGACAGCTACAGCGTTTTCCAAATATTCCAACAGGGTGCTGTAGTGGTGGAAAACAAACATCACTAAGCAACATTTAACTTTTGCAACAGTTACTTTTGTAACTACCTTCCAACACTCTTTGACATACTCCTGAGTACGGCAAACCAGGTGCTCCTCGTAATAGACTGTTGTGCTACAATGTCCATGACGTCGTAGCCGTCCCTTCAACCACCACTGCTTAAAGTCCCTAATGCGATGCAGATTTAGACCTTGGTCATGCAAGGAGCAGACAGAGAGCATTTATTGTCATGATTACAGGCAGCAAAAGAAGATGTCCCAAATTTATGGAAGTGTGATACTAAATTGCTTGGGTCCCACTTTAAACAACCCATCAAGTAATTTATAATTTTATCAACAGCAATCAGGGAAATACACCTTCTTTCCTGTGACATCTATATATCATTTACATAAAAAAATATTGTTATTTCATTGGCTTTTTGGTGTGAGAATACATGTTTTGGTTTATTTTCTCCATTGTTCACTTACAGCACTATCCTCCCTCACTGAGCTGTGAAGAGTGGGAGCCTTAGATGAGGAGAGTCTGTTTCAAAATAGAGTTCAGAGTTGAAAATCTAGAAAGTTCAGGACCTGGCCAAGTAATTGTTGAGTCATTGGTATTGAACAACCCTCCCTCTAATGCACCTTTAACCTTCAACACAAGGGGATCCAAAACCTTGAAAATAGGGGAGAAAATATGTATTAAAGGCATACATTTGTGCCCTCACTCACCAGCCCCCCACTTGGCCTTGTCCTCTCTGCATCACAAGAGAACACATAAGGACTCCCATCTTCTGAGGTAAGCTCTTTGGCAAATATAGTGCTGATTAAAACAAACAGGCCAGTGAGCCCCACTGCTGGGGAGGACAGGGCAAACAGGACTGGTGCAGCAGGAGGCCTGGAGATGGCATGAACATGACTGCACAAAGAGCAGAGCAGAGACAATTGCCTCATTTCCACTGCATGACATGGCTCTATTTAGCTCACATGGAAAAGTTCTTTTTTGGTTTTCCATTGTTAAAAGGTGTGTATTGTACCTGGTAGTCTTTTTTGTATCACCTAGATTGAGGTTCCAAGCGAGCTGAGCCGATACTGAAAAGATATGAAAATACTGCAGACCCCTGATTGGTCAGAGAATTGTTACTAGAATCATCACAACAAAAGTTGTCTCTTCGAATGCCGTTGTAGAAGTGTGTGTCCTGCTGTAACAGAAAGCCACTTACTAAGAATCAAAAACACCATCCCTTCAGTATCCTCCTTTCTTCCTGTGTTTATGTCACATTAAAGATGATGTCACAGCAGTTTCATGATGCATCACAAACGACAGTCAGCTAAGAATTCCACCTACATTGAGGGGCATACTATGCAGTGGAAAAGGAAATTGTGAAAAGCACCTGGTACCAAAAGTGAGTCAAGTGGAGTTGAGCAGAGTCTTACATAGCAGTGGAAATTAGGCTAATGACTAGTCCACGTTCAGTGAGTGTACGTGATGGAACTTCTTGCTTTTCATTTTAGCACCTACGTAAGCTGATTAGAGCAGCCACACAGCGCATGATTGGAGGCTGCAGGTCATCTAGAGATTCAGTCTTGTCTATTTTTTGCACAGATCTCTGCAAAATAAACATGAAAACAATATATATAATATATTATATCATAACAGTGTTGTACTACAGCTTCAATATAGATATCTCTAGAATATTGAGATATAAAGGATACCGAACAGGTGAAGGGCAGAAGTTTTCCCGATGCACTTTCTCTCCCTCTCTGTCTCTCTTCTTTCAAAGAGGGTAAAGGAAAATCACATCATCATCATCTTTATTGATAACTATCAAAGGTGCAGCAGTAGTAGCAGCAGCAACGCTGTCTGTGTGACCACACACACGAGTGTGAGCCGCAGCAGTTCAACAACACAGCCGTCACGTGCCACTCATGCAGGATATGTGGCCCAGCAAACGTAAAGCTTCCTGTCAGAGATGTCAGCAGTAAGGCATAGAGTACAACACCAGTTCTGAGTCTGATTGCTGATAACAAAATGGGAGGGAAATTAAATAAAATAATTCAACAGGCCATTTGCATGACAACTAAGAAAATTCTATACGCTGATGAGACTGTGAAATATGGTTGAAAACTGAAAACAACAAGAACTAGTTAGCAGCACACCCTCATCCCGACCATATAGGTTGAATGTGCAGCATATTACAACAGATATTTACTGTTAAACTGTGATCTTGAGTGGATGTAGTAATAAGTACAGCATCAAAGTCAGGAGATGGAGATGATGGGGAGCTAGAAAGTTCCCATAGGGAGGTGGACAAGTAGGACAGAAGGGTCAAACAAATATTCACCATAAACAAAACAAAAAGTCAATGTTGAGTAATTTGAACCTATGTAACATAAAGATGTTGATGAAGGTTCTCAGTCATCCAGGTCATGGTAATTCTAAGTGCCCTATTGTAGGCAACTGGACGTGTTTCAGTTTCTTGAAGACATGAAGGGAGTTGCAGGCATTTAAACTATGTGTGGGAGTGTCCTTACAGAGTCGTTAAGGATACAAGTAAGATCTGACTTTCAGAGTCGTTAGGGCCACTTGTGGGTCGTTGACCCAACCAGCCTTCACGTGGGTTGTTGAGCTGGTGAGCCCAGGTGTGAATTGTTGTTAATGTTACAATTCGCAGGTTTGGTAGGACCCAGAAGCGAACAACAAGTTGAGTTGCAAGGAGATTTATTGAGGCATCACAGGGGTTATGCAGGCGAGAGTAGTGAGAGGTTCTGGCTGGAGACTCCGTCGGAGAGGAGGCGGAGGAGGAGAAGAGGTAGCTCACGGTAATGCTGGTGGATAGCGTGGCGTGTGGGGCTCGGGGAGAGCTCAGGGCAAGGCTGTTGGCTGCAGAGGTGCTGAGAGCTCTGTTTCCAGGGTCACTGGAAACAGAGCCGTTGACAGTTGGAAACGAGGTGGATGACTGAAGGCAAAACAAAACAAGGTTAGATCTCTAGGACATATGCACAAAGAACAACGAGAGAAAACTCTTAAAGCAATAAGCCCTAGCAGGAGCCATGTACCATGTAGTACTGACAAAATCATCTAGCAGCAGGTAGCGTGAAGACCAGGGCTTTTCAGCAGGCACTGATTGCCAATCTGCTGCAGGTGTGCGTGTGTGTCAGCAGCTCCTGGTGAAGGGAAACCCCGCCCAGCCTCTTAGTGTACCTCTGCAAGCAAGAGGTTTCAGTTTGGAGACATGAAATGTGGCATGTACTGGCAGAGATGCGGGCAGCTTGAGATGGATGGAAGTGGGGTTGATGATCCTGTCGGACCAAAATAACGGACCAACAAAGCGCGGAGCCAGCTTGCGTGACTCCACCTGAAGAGGAAGGTCAAGAGAGGAAAGCCTTACCCTTTGTCCCAGTTGGTATTGGGGGACTGGAAGCTAAACACTGACTTTGCTGGGTGGAACAGGTAAGGGCAGCACGGGCAGACTTCCAAATCTCTTTGCAACGGATGACATGACCTTGTACAGAGGGGAGTGCAACTCCACCCTCCTGGCCGGAGAGAAGAGGTGGTTGAAAGCTGTCGGCGGCCATGAGTGGGGTCATTCCAGTAGCAGAGCTGGTGAGAGAGTTACGTGAATACTCCACCCACGGGAGAAAAGAGGACCAGGATGGGCTCGGGGTCAGCTGGAAGTGCGTCAGGGGGGAAGGGTGAGAGAGAGTTTTCCATTATGGGAGCCTGGTCGGTATGAGAGAGTCTAGTTGAAATGGCTTAGGAATAAGGAACAACGAGCCTGGCGGGACTTGAGCCATCTGGCAGAGCGCAGGTAAGGTTTTTGTCAGTCCAAATGAGGTACGGCTCCTGGGTACCCTCCAGCCAATGTCGCCACCCCTGCAGAGCCAAGACCACTGCCAAAAGCTCCCGGTTTCCAACGTCATAATTTCTTTTTAAGAATGACGCTGGGAGAGTATAGCCCCCACACTGGAATCCGAGGCGTCCACCTCCACCACAAACTGACGAGCCAAGTCAGGATGCTGAAGAACGGGGGCGAGTGAATAATGCCTTCAGCCTCTGGAAGGCTGTGTTGGCTCCAGGAGACCAGGTGAATGGTGAGGTGGTTGAGGTCAGTTGGGTGAGAGGAGCTGCAACTTGAGTTTTTTCCTGGCAATGTTGATGAGCCACACCATTTGCCAAATATTTTTTTGACAAATAACTTAGTTTTGTGCTCAAAGTCACTAAATTTAAGCTATTGCTGATATGTATGACTATATTATCATCTGGTGTTATGCGTCATCCACCAATAGAGGTTATAAAAGTTGCGTGGCTCCTTTAAGAAACTGGGAGGTGCGCAGCGTGTAAGTGGCTGAGCAAGAGAAGGAGAGATAGCTACAGTGACTAAGTATAGAGAAGACAGGTATTGGTGACCGGGCTAGATGGGAAAATAGAAGAGAAGTTGTCTAGTAGCAGTAAATGTACAGTACAGGTTACAGTTTGACCACAAATAAAATCTGCAGCTCATTAATACACAATAACTTTTGTTTGAGTGACAGCTATCACTATCTCTGCTAAAATTCAGGCAATTGCTTGTCCATGTTAATATTGATGCTATCGCTAATCCATGCTAGTGATGTTGGTCTTGCTAGAAAAGCAGTCTGGTTGCGATGGTAATAACTAAGTATGACTATCAACCACGCCCCCATTCTCTGTTTGAGAGAGTATGTTCACCAACACTGACTGTAGGGGGTGGCTTTAAGGATTTTCTTAGCAAATTTGAAGTGGATCTGGTCAACCTGCTGGGAGCAGCACATAGTATAAAATTTCCCTTTGCCACTAGGTTACTCTATGACTGTAATGGAATATTGGCATGTAAATGCACAGTTCAACGATAACTTGAGCTTTTAATTCTTTAATTTTTCTTTTAACTTTTCATTGCAAAGGTGTCAAGATTCCCATAACCAAATTTGAAGTCGATCAAGTTAAAGCTATTGGACGAGTTTGTTAAAGTACAACAAATCGCCAAAAATTTGCACTGAATTCAAAAATTCACTTCCTGTCTGGTTTAGATAATGGCACCAAGAAACTTTTTTTGTAGGTCTAGATGTGATACGTATGCACGGAATTTCATAAATACATGTGAAAGTTCTCCCAGTGGCTGCATTCTAGAGGCCACTAGCGAGTCATTTTGCCTGGCCCGTGACTTAAACCCATGAGTTTCATCAGTTTTTGTGCATGTTAAAGCCCTCAAAAATGTGATTCATTGGAGAGAAGAATAATAAATCCTTGCATTTCACTATGGCCTTCACACTGTTGGTACCTAACAAGGCATGTATGTATTACTAAGTATGAATAATTTAACACTAGAAGTGCCAATATTCTAAACTTGAACTGCTGTGTCCAAAATCTGTGATCAAGATGACTGCCTGTGGCCGAAATAGGTAAAAGTTATCATATTTTCTTTGCATTTTGTGTAATTGATATAATACTTAAAAAATATACTAAATACTAAAAAAATTAAAATATAGACACTTTTCGGAAACCAGCAGCATTGTAATTTTTAGTCCAATAAAAGTTATAGCACATATACAATTGAAAACAAAATGAGCGTCATGGCCATTCTCATGTTGATTGAGAAGAGAGTCTGAAACATAAAAACACTCAAAGCTAGAGTCACCACTGAAGTGATTTGAACAGAAACCTATACATTTTAATTATTGAGCTCTTTTCTTGACAGCTAACACGTTGTTAGTGTGCCAGAGAGATGAACCTGGATTCTCTGGTGGGGAGTGGGAAGGGTGTCTTTTCTCAGTGCATTCAATGGTTTTAGCGTCAGCTTAAAAGAGCCCAGAATTCTTCCAAGACTAAGTAACGGATCTACAGGCATTTGTGAGCATGTGAAATCTTCCTCCATGTTCTCATTCTGCCCTAATTCAATTAGGCTCCTCTCCAAACAAGCCTGGGACTACAGATTCTTTTCCTTTTTTCTTTTTTTTTTCTTTTCTGAAGAGGATCATCAGACAGTTGCCGAGGTGTCAGAACTAAACTTTAACCTCATCACTTCAGCCTCTCCATATCTTCTCTGCACGCTAACACCCTGATAAGGATCAGATGCTGCAGCGGTCAGCCAGGATCCCATGACATCAGCCAGGCCAAAGAGTCAACTGAGCAGCTCTGCGGCACTCAGGAGAAACCAATGTTATTGGTTGTCTTTTATCCATGGTCATGATGTTATTCTCATATGTCAGGACATATGACTGGCACAGAGCCATGGTGGCTACACTGGTGGAATGTTGAGTGCTGAGTGGTCAGTGTGTCACAAGCAGACAAACTGTCAAAAAATTCTACAATTCTGCAGATACCAAAGACAAACAGCAAGGAAGTGAGTAAGGAACAGGTGAATCTTTCATACCAGAGGAGATAGAAAGCTGTTTCGCTGAAACAAAAAAAAAATTTCTATATCCATAAAAGTATACTAACAAACTATTTAAACCATCAAATGCAGCTTGATGTCATGATTTGGACTGGCTGTGTGGGTTTTTTCTGTGCTTGGTGTGTTTTTTCTACCTGTTTGTTTCAGAGGTGTGTTTCAGAGGCTGGGCGTGGTTTCCCTGGAGGGCTGGAGCTCCTGTCTCATACACCTACAACGCATCTAATCAGCAGCTCCAGCTTAAATACCCTGGACTGCTCCACTCTCGTTGCCAGATCGTTGTCTACTCCACAACGTGATAGATGGCTGAATCTCTCGTGTCCTTCCTTATATTGTTTACCTTCATGTGTTTCTGCTCTCCCGCTGACCTAATCGTGTTGTTCCTCAACCTCGCTAGTGTTGATTGCCTCTGAGCCTCATCTCCACCAGCCACGCTGCCATCCAGCCTCTCGCACCTCTGTCACCAGCCTCGACTACAACAAGGACCTTCGGTGTCTCACTCCACCAGCGTCTCCTCCCCTACTACGGCAGACGCCACGGTGAGCCTACACCTGTGTCTCCCCCTCAAGTGTTCCCGTCTCCGCTGTGAGCCTCTCCTCTCCACCAGCGATTCACAGCCCGAGCCAGTGACTGCCACCTCTGCACTGCTCTACAATTGTTCAGTAAATTCCTTTAAACCTATTCCATTCGGGTTGTCCACTTTTGAGTCCTGCAACAAACACCCACTAATTGTAACACAAAAAAAAAAAAAAAAAAATGTATATTTAATCAAATCCACAAGAAAGAAAAATGTTTTAAGTCTACCTATAAAACAATGTTAATGTTGGTGTACATTTAATAAAGTCTGGTAAAATATTCCAGCAGGTGGATCAACAACCCATGGGCTTAAACTAGGACCATGTTGTTGTTCTGTCAGAGGTTTGGCAAAAAAGATTGTGCTGTCTGGTGGAGCTCTCAAAACAACCAGGATCTTCTGGAAGAACCAACCCCCCCATAATAAACATACAGGGACATTAATTCTTAGATAAAGCAACAATACCAGAAATTGCACATAAGGTGGAAAAGCAGCATCATCATAAAACACCATTGGCTTGAGTGTGTTAGCAGAGTAAGAGAATTGTCAGGCTTTAAAGGCCTCAGCTACATGAATAGAACTGGATGTTATGGTCAAACAGCTTGTATGGCATGAATGAAACAGCAGATATCAATCAGTTAGGGCAAGCATGCCTGGCATTTAAGTGTGCGGTTACAGTTTTACATGGGAACTTATTATTTTACTAATGATTTATATTTTGACTTTTGTAACCTCTGATGTATATGAAATGTACAACGTACTGATGTGTATCAACCAGATGTGAGTTTTTACACAGATATTGTGTTGGCGCATGACTGTTCAGATAACTTTCATGTTTCATGTAAGCATAGAGGAAACGTAGGTCATACTCATCTGAATCAGATTGTACCCAGGACCAGCAAACCAAATGACCAGTACAGATAACCAACCTCTCCATGTTATGTTAGTCAGCAAGATTCTTCTCCGTATAAAAAGCTGGCTCATTGTCCTTGAGATGAGTCCATATGCATATGTATGATTCTGATTCTGGCAATTAGAATAAATCTTTCAAAAGTCAAAATGCTGTGGAACTGGGTCCTTTCTCACCCATTGATGACTTGATGAACTGGAACAACAAAGTTCCTGTGTGAGTAGTTGTTGCTTAGACCTGTCTGCTGGCCCAGTGCCAGCTGACCCTGCAAAAGCTAAGCAGCTTCAGATAATCAAACAGATAATGAATGGATAGTTGTTGCTTGTTTTCTGAACTTAATATCATCACTGTAGATTTTTAGCAGCTTCAAGAGCCTCAGCTGGGGATGTTTTTACCTTTGTGTGTGTGTGTGTGTGTGTGTGTGTGTGTGTGAGTGAGTATTCATAAGTATTTTGTATTTCTATATATCTGTCTTAGGACAGATTGCAGACAGATGCAGTCATGACAGGTTTGTAGTTGAGATCATAATGAAAGCAGACTCCGAGAATAGGCCGGGCTGAGCATGGAAACTGAAATTAGGGGGGTGACCCCCATACGTTATGCCCCTGGCCCACATTCATTTTGATGCAGTCATGAAACTTCACAGGTGTGTAGTTCAGATCAAAATGAAGGCCAAGTTTGAACATGGGTGTGGTCTCACCCATCAGTACTGAGTGTGCATGTTATAATGCAGCGGTCGGTATAAATCCAAATATATATCCAAATTATGGCACTTTTTTTTTTTTTTTTTTTTTTGACCATTGTTTTTTCAGCTTTATCCTTGAAACATGTACCGTCATCATCATTGGAGAAGAAAGCGGGTGTTTTGCATTAAGAGCAGTGGACTTTGAGACCATCACGGCCCAGAACGTCTTTCGACCATCGAACTTGACCGTTGGTTGGAGTCAGAGTTTAAGGCTGGCCCTGGCTAATATCTGGTCACAGGAAAAGGAAGTGGACAAAATGAGACTCAGGCTGGCAAAACAACGTGAACTCAGAGACTGCTGTGTCCACCACAACATCTTGGATCAAGCTGTTGTAATTGATGGGCACACCTTGTTCTGAGCCAAAAGAGTGCAGGACTACAGCTTATTTGTTTTGGCCTCTATCATCTCATTACAAAGTGATTATAATACAAATGAAACAGTCTCCTGGACGCAGTATGTAACATGGGCTTTTTTTTCATCAATGAAAACATGGTGGAAGGCAGTAACAATGCTCCAGGGGCTTTCAAGGCTATGTGGTCGTATTCAGATTTTTGTGTGAATGCTGATGGAAACCTGATCAAAGGTGGTCACCCAGTCTGCAGAACATGAAGAAAGAAAAAAAACCCTCCTGAAATTGCATGAGTCATCTCAAGCTAACTTTTTGCTCAACACATAATGTAGGGACTTCAGAATGGGGGAAAATGTCAGTATTTGTTTAATTTGCTAATAGCTTGAAAATGTAAAATGTTTTTTGAAGCATTCAGTGTTGCCTTCTCTTGTAAAAACCCTCCATGTTGTTCTGCTGCTGTATGTGTTGTGTATCTGCAGACTGTATTTATATAGTTGTTGGGCTGATTGCAATAACTAACAGTCTTCTTAAGACTCAGATTTGAACGTTATCAGCACAATTTAATACCACGATAACACTGACAACCATGATAAATATAGTATGAAATTTTCATCAGGAGCATTACACAAAGTCAAACATGTTTAATATGAGTATTAAGTCTTAGATCAAAAATGTGGGTAACAATCAATAACCTTATTATTATTGATTATAATCCTCGCCTAACAGAATACTGTACCTCCTCACTGCCCATGTCTGATGTTTTTTGCTTTGTTTAAGATGCTGGCTTGACCTGAAAGTTACTGACAGGAAGAAGGTTCTAACAGAATGATTTATTTTGAGAAAGGAGAATGGGGAAAATATACATGTAATGACTTTGGTTTACCAGCCGAGAACAAATGTAAGATGCTGCTCTTGCAATATGCATGAATGATTTATCTTAAATGAAGCTTTTTTCAAAGTGTAAAACCATTGTAATAAATGCAGAATCAGGTTGCATGCGTGTAAAAGAAAAAAACAGGATGAGTTAACATTATGAGTGGGAAACTTCAAGAATTAGCAGATGAGTCTAATCACACTCTCATTTCGAGTCGGATGTAATGGCTACTATAGGCTGAAATGGTCTTTGTCAAGTCAAGGACTGTAGGCTGTGTGATAGTGAGTCTCAGCAGTAATCCCCACTGGGAGTGACATCCAGAGGAATAGCTACAAAATGCTGGAAGCCCCTCTGACCTTAGCTGACACCTTCTGTTGACCTTGGTTTGACTTTAGAGTGAGGTCCCTGAGCTTTCTAACAGAAGCCCAGCTCCATAACACACATTCTCTCATCCATTTCTCTCTCTTTCATCTCACTCTGCTTTCCCCATTAAATAGCCTCCCCACTTCATATTTACAGAGGCTTACAAACGGGGCCAGGGCACATGGCTGCTGCTCCTCGGATACCCAATCTGTCTGCCACTTATCTGAGGGATTACTGTGGTGAGGGCCAGCTACCGCAGATTAGAGACAAAGGCCAAATTAAAACAGGGCCTATCAACAAACACCGGGACATGATGACAGGGAGGTGATCCAATTACACTGATAACCCACCGATCCCCGCGTGCTGCAGGAGACACTGGAACAAACAGAGGTAAACAGATATACACTCACACCCAACAGCACATGTCGATAGAGATGCATACACATGCAAGCAGACACATTGGCAAGGGCAACTCAATTGACAAATAGAGATGCATTGCAATACAGCTGTTGAAGATTATAACAGGTTTATAGTTCATCCACTGAAACACATCAATCATTATTGTATTGGGTTTGGTTGGGTTTATGTGTAGGTGTCTTGATGTACCTGAGGTAAGCAATCACCATGCTTGACAATGGTAGGCTGAGACACCTGTCAATCAAACAAATGCTTCAGAGGAGATACACTTCTCTTAATGATCGATTCTAAGAGGGACAATGATTCCTGGAATTTCTACAGTGACTTACATTAGTGATGACATTTATAAAGTCCAGCTTCTCATCGAAAACATTGCAATTGATAGTATTGCATCTGGCAAAAAATCCTTCAACTACTCTAAAAGAATAAAGGGAAAAAGATCTACAGTTCCATGGTCATTAGGCTAGAAAAATAAAAAGAAAGTTTTTTGATCGTCACCAACACGCTGAAATCACTCTTTGGTTTATCAATGCCATAGCTCATGGGAATTTAATGGGGTATCTGCTGCCTCTCCGGGGTCCTCAGAGTTACTGTTTGATAACATTTTGAAATTGCTTATTTTTTCAAATTTTAAATGTGTCTGAAAATACACATTAACATGAATCCAATATGTTATTAACAACAATTGTAAGAATTGTAAGTAAAAAAAATATTTATTTCACACAACATTGAAGATAGTATACCAATCATTCTGTGCAATCCTGTGAGCAAGCTAACCTAACCGTAGACTAAATCACTGTGTGGCACCTATCCATAATGGCAAACTAGTCAGCTACAGTTACTATGTATTATTGAAACATAATGGCCAGTTATCTCTATCATTATCCCAAGTGTCCCAAAATGGCTAATTTTCTAACTTATCAGAAACCGCCAGAGAAACTGCAAAGGTTGTAATGCACCTAATGTTAGCTATGCCACTAGCTGCTGACTACCCAGCTACAGGTAAGTGCAAAAGAAAAACACTAAATTATTCAGAGAATTATCTTAAGTTTGGATTTACCTTACTTGCCACACACGTTATTTTTGGCCCAATTTATTATGCAACACAGTTTTATACAATATATGTAATAATGAGACACTGCTCAAAAAAAGCAAAAACATACCTGCCATAGCAGAACACAGTTACAATTGTTATTATACACCCTTGGCAAGAAACACAGTAAAGTGGGGAAAAGCATGAAAACGTACACTGTAAAAGAGCAGAGAAGACCTAGCCAAAGAAACCTTATGACAGAGAGTAGTTGATCTATTAGTGATTAAGGGAAGACACCATTATGAGCCTGATAATGAACTATTGTAACCCATGTTCAGAATGAAGCTGTTGAGCATGAAGCTGTTCTCAATACTTGAATATTATACACAAAGAAATCGCCCAGGATCACACTCTAGATCAAGTGACTTAACTGTCATGCCAACTTTTTGTTCCTCCACTTCATTTCGGCAACATTTGCAAAGAAGAGTTTTTTCATAGTTTTTCAAGGCATTGAAAACACACTCTGAGGACCTTTAATTTGTCAGCAGAAGTTAAGGAATATTGTTGCTTGTTATACAACTCATACTTTAAGATTTTATCTTCCAAAAATTAGCTGGACCCTCAAGCCCTGCCATTGAAATAACATCCTCAAGACAAAAATAAAGGTTTGAGTTTGGAGATTCAGCATTTCAGTACACAAAGATACTACAGGATGCACTTAGAATCTCTGTAGGTATGTTAACAAGACACTAAAACCTCGACACTCAACGCAGCTACATCAGGACATAGAAAGTGATCATGGAGGCCAAAAGGTAAATGTGATGAGATAAGGGAAAAGCTCCTGTAAAATATGTCAAGATCAGCAATGATGACGGATAGAAGGGAAACTAAAAATAGCATAAAGTGAGATAATAGATAATACAGTGTCATATAAGCAAATGACAGTAATTTATAACAAGGAGCTTCATAAAAATGAAATAAATTGTCTTTGCAGTTTTTTTTTCATCACTGCGCTGTAATGACAGTGTCATATCTTTGACTCCAGCTCTAATGGAAAAGCCGCAATCCAGGAACTAACTAGGAAGTGAGTGACAAGAAAGTATGAGCTCATTGTGGCCCCCGACAATGCCCTCAGTGCCGGCAGCAGACAACCACCCACCTCCAACTCTCCTCTCGGCCAATCATGGGCTAGCTCATTACCACCGCAGCCCCATTGTGTTAATTGAAGCCACGCTAACTACACCGTTCCTCCCGCTCTATAAAAGCAGAAGACTCGTCACCCTCGCTGGCCGCTTCTCCCTCCAGCTACACAGGTAATTGAATTGTGGCAGGTCTCTCAGTAAGCTGGCTTGTTTTAATAACTTCACTAGATTATGTTTAATAAGTGTGCCGTAAACGCTCTTTTCGGCAGGCCAGGGAGGATGAGGAAGGTCAAATGTGATAATAGAAATGAGGAAAAGGGCCATTTTCTTTGCCCCGCTCTAGGGACAGATGTAATCACTGCAGCCTATCACCTTGTCTGTACAGCATGAGGTTCAACTATGGGCCACAATGCTGGGGACTGTGGAGTTAAGGTAGATCAGCTTCAATATAAAGATGACATTACAGGGAAAAAGAAGAAGCTCATGCTGATTCCACAAGCTTTCCTTGTCTGTACGTCTGTTATCATACCAGCTGTCATGCCTGCCGTCTGCTGTGTAAATATTCAGCTCTCTAAACAAGCTGTCACAGGGGACATCCAACAGGAAGAACTATGAAATGCTCAGAAAATAAAGTTACAAGGAAATGAAGCATCATTTTTTCACCTTGTTTCTCAGTTCTCCAATTTACCCCAAAATGTGTTTAATTGTAATTCTAATTACCGGAGTCCAAGGATGTCTTTGGTGTATCCTGGGACAGTGGAATCTGCAACACTGAGCTACAGTAGGTACTTCGGACACCAATGATTACGAAAATAGCTATTGTCATATAAAACACGTGGTGAGAGGCCACAAAAATATGACATAATGCTGACAAAAAAGAATATGTTTGTGTTTAACATGTGCAAAAAATGTTTTAACTAAAATACTGAATTTTGTCTCTTTAGTGATGATTTCACATGTTGCCTGATTCTAGTCACCAAAAAATCGCTCTAGCTGTGATTGTTTTGACTGGCCCTGTGCATTTTAAGGTCATCCAACAGTTCAAAGGTTCAAAGATCAGACTGGGGTCATGTCTTATCAGTCTGGGCTGATGGTTTGGTTTCACTGATAGCTAAGTGTCAGCTTTGGCAGCTTGGCAATTCTAATAGGCGGGACCAAGAGAGGCAGCACCAGTAGATCAAAGGTCACACTGCTGAAAAAATAAGAGATAAGGGAGCAAGTAGGTGCAGTGTTTCAAGTTTGCTCTAACTTTGAGGTGTTGAAAAACACTGATGGATTAAAAAAAAAAAAGTATTTTGAAAGACAAAGCAGAATAGTGTGAAGGCCTGAGCAGAGGGGGACAAATTAAGACACTATTCAGACAGTCAAATCAAGTGGGGGAGATGAATCGGCACTGGGGGAGCCAGATGTTGATGGGATGATAGGGAAGAGGGGGAGACGGGCTGCAGACGGAGATGCATAGGGAATGTTAGCGAGCTGATCAGCAGTCAGCAAGGCCGTGTGGGCAACCCCGACAGCAGCACCACTGTCACACAGAGGCTTATTTGCATAATATTGTGTGTTGTCAGAGGAGTGACGGCTCATGCAGGTAGTTATCTGTAGGAGCAGGACATACGTGTGTGCGTCTGTGTGTATATGTGTGTGCCTGCCTGCTCTGGCCGCCTCTTCCTGTCACCTCACAGGACAGGTGGCATCCCCTAGCCCTGTGATTAGTGTGTCAACGTCTTAACATGTCGATAGGAGCGCGCTGCAGGCATCTACATTCATATATAAATGTAAATTCAAACCCTCCCCCTCCTCCCACCTTCACACACCTGCACGGTGTCGCCTGTGACAGTTCAGGATTGATTTCACCACATCCCATTCGCAGAGACAGCAGCAGGGCGAGCTCTGGGATCGCTTCGGACACTGGCAAACAATCACAAGACGCTTCAAATCGTCAACAGGGATGTGGGAGCTGGGGGAGGAAATGACAGTCACAAAATATCCCAATCAAGAAAACTTTGTATGAAAGCCATCCAGGAAACTTTTGACCCCTTATTTTTTCTTTCATATTCTAATGACATGTCTCTGTGGATGACTCCTCATCAGAGCTCAGA
This sequence comes from Pagrus major, assembly GCF_040436345.1. Taxonomy (NCBI): domain Eukaryota; kingdom Metazoa; phylum Chordata; class Actinopteri; order Spariformes; family Sparidae; genus Pagrus; species Pagrus major. The sequence continues at coordinate 32,992,123 of NC_133216.1, forward strand.
GGAAAATGACAGGCCTCATCAGATTCTAGGAGAGACTACGTTGTCAATCCACACACACTGATTTGGGATTGTAGGGAAACATAATTCAAGTTGACGAAGCCATTGCTGATTTTTTTTTCTTTTTCTCTGAGGGGTAAAGAGGTTTAAATTTATTTTTAAAGGGAGCATACATTCTCAACTCAGGGCTTCAGCTTTGAATTTGACAGAATAAGGTTGGTTAGGTCAATTGATCTTTCAGTTTTTTTCATCACAATTTGACAAATATTAGTCAGTTCATTAAATTTTGTATATAATAATAATTTCCATTGCAAACAATTTAAATAATCCTTTGGTGTTTCACTAAGTCACCAAATCCAAATCTAAATACTTAACATGTAGTAAAGAGAATGCAGACAACCAGTGGCCTGTTACAAATTTCCCGGCAATCCACCCAGTAGATATACCATGAATATTTGTACATAATTTTGTGCCAATCCATTCATTAGATGTTCAGATATTTTACTGAAAAAGTGAACATTTTGATCTCATGTTGCACTAGATGAAAAGTCAGGGAATCACAAAAGTCATTGGGGTTCACCATCTGGGAACCATGGATGTAAAGATGTAAACAAATATGAAAAGTTATGACAAACTTTCAATTGTAGATCAGTCTGGACCAAAGTGGTGGCCCAGACCAACTGACTTAAAAACAAAAGGGCTAACGTTCAGTTCAGGGGCATTTCGAATTGATTGCAGACACAGTCAGCAGAGATAGAGGATGGAGGCAGTCATCGGGTCAGAATAGGGTGGGAGGGCTGGTCGCAGTTTTGTGGTTAGGCTTGGGCTTGCTCCAGAGAGAGGTGCAAGACAGGAAATGACAGGGGCTGCGGTGACATCTCATAACTGCAGCCAACCCATAACAAGCCCCCGTCTCCCGCTCAAATCTATACTCAACTCATGTCTGTGCAGGAAACCTGAGAGAAAGACTTTGTTAAAAGTCAGTGTGTTCAGCTCTCAGTATTTTTGTAGCTTCTAACTGAATCTCTTTAGTTTCTCTCGTCCTGTTTCTAGTTACAAACATCTGCTGTGTTTTACTGTTTCATCGTGTTCACTTTCAGCTGTTTCAGGCATCATGTTTAGTTACTGCTGGTGAAAACAAACGTTTCCTGTAATGTTGCTTCATAATAAAGGCTTTTAAATGACTGAATAACAGGGGGCTTTTATTGTGAAGAAGTCATAGGAAATGAAACGTGTTTGAAAATGAATGAGCGGAGCCAATTTGTTAGCAGTGCTTCTTTGATAGTACTGCGGGGATCGAGACGGCAATAGATCATCATGTTAGCTGGCTCACCAAGTCAACTCTTAACCACTGCTTTTGTCCTCACCAAGAGCAATCTTTTTCTGCTACACTGAACACTGTGGTAACGTGTTACAGCATCCATTTCAATGCTATGACTGACATGTGTCACACACCAAACCAAATTAAAACCAAAGATCATCTTGTTACAAGACAATGCTGTGCTATGAAACCCTGGGTTCATGTGGATGCTGCATTGACACCCAACTAAACACTGTTTCAGACCAAGTACATGCCTTCATGGTAATGAGAATCTCTTATGGCACATGCCCCCGACCCCCGCCTCCCAGCAGCACAGTGTGCCAGGCAACAGTACAAAAAACACTCAGAAATGGCGCGAGGAGAATGACAAAGAGCTCAAGGTACTGACCTGGCATAAATCCAATCCATGTAGGCCCCACCTTGCAACCAACAGGACCCAGGGGATCCGCTTTCAATTTCCTGGTGCCAGACACCACAGGACACCTCAAAAGGTCCTGTATCCATGTCTCTGCTTGGTGGCACAGGTTAGACCAATACAATATTAGGCAGGCCCTTTTAATGGTACGGCTGATCAGTGCACATGCAAAGCAGAGGGTGCTCTGTTGTCAGCTGAACACTTTCAGTTTGAGAAAGGCATGAACTCACTTTAGAGGGGCACTGTGTAGTTTTGGAGAAGAAATTCAAACTCATAATTCTTTATAATATTAAAGAGGTCATAATATAAACTCAGAAAATTAAGATCTTCTTTTCTGATTAAAATGTCTGCATCAAAACAACATAGGTTATCTTTAAGAAGAACAGAGAGTACATATACAGTATGTCTGTATGACACTGAAATTATATTTCTATAAAACTTTGGATATGGTCCAAAAACAATTGTTTTTTTATGTTGTTGTTGTTGTTTTAAACTTTAATCTGAAATTATTCTACCAGGGTTTTGTATTCAGTTGTATTATTGTTGTAGGATGCAACTGATGGAAAATCCAAGGGTTTTCAATTTTTTTACACTTAAGTTCACTTTAAGGGAAACGTAATATCACAACATTGGCCCTAGTTTGGAGCAGAATTTCAGAATATCTGTATTTGTACTGACATTGTTTGAATAAATTTACAGAAAAACTAGGATTGCAGGGTTGATTGCTTATTTGACAGTATATATCATTAATATATCATGAATGAGTAATAATCACACACTATTTTTTTAAATTAAAAACTGCATTATATTGTATTATATTGTATTTACAACTGCCTCAGTCCCACTGTTCAGCCATGTTCATTTAATTTTTTTTAGAATGTTCTTTTCCTCTTAAAAGAAAAGATAAACATAACACATTAGAAATTTCATTTTCATTAATATTTGTTTCCATATGAGAACAAAAGGTGCACATGCTATTTTGAATACCACCCTCACAGAGATATGTAGAATTGCAACACAGACATAACAAGCTCAAAATCAAATTTAATAAATGTTTTCCACAATAATTATTCACATGTTCTATACAGTCCAATGATCACAGAAAAAAATACTTGAGACATTTTAATTCCTTGAATCCTGACAGAGCCAGTTTAACAAAACAACAAATGAGCTGAGGGAAAGTTTACAGGTTGTGTGAGTTCATGGCCAGATGGCTGGACCTATAAACGCATTTACTATCACATAGCAATGCAAGGATAAGCAGTATGACCAGTGACTGTGTAAATGTGGTCTTAAAAAAATGATAAAAGAAATAATGCTTCACTTAAAAAGCAAAAGCATGATGTAAAAATAAAGATAAACATCTACGGCAGGCGTTGGCCTGTATTTATGATTGATTGTAATGATATAATCAAATAGAATCACGGCACTGGGACAAAGGTATGTACTAAAAATTGAGAGTCATGCAAGTTTTTATTTACTTATTGTGAAAACATTTAGGTTGTGCTCATATCACAAAACTATTATTCCTCGATCACGAAAAAAACTAAAAATGATAGCATTCATGTCCTTTACAATCGTTATCCTTTCAATCTTCTTTATATGGGATTTTTTCTTAAATTCTGACATTTCATCAGATTTAGCAAATTCTTTTTGTTATTATTTAATGTGGAGATATGAAATATGTCTTTCCCTGGACAGCATCAGTATGAGAGCATAATGTTTGTTTAATAATAATGTTTATCCATTTCTGTTATTTTCCTCCTTCCATCCCTTCTTGTATCTGTAACAGATTTTCTACTTTATTAAAAACAACTTCTAATTTAATGGTTTATGCTATAATTAACCAATTTAAATGGCTGTCAGCTGACAATGTGTTTGTGTTGTTTGTATGTATGAGTGTCTGAGAGAGAGAGAGAGACAGAAAGAGAGAGAGAGAGAGAGAGAGAGAGAGAGAGAGAGAGAGAGCCACTACAGCCACTCCAATTAAAAAACATGGGCAGGGAAGAGGAATGTGCAGGTCTTTCCTTAGAGACCAGAGTCAATACAAACAATGAATGACACGCTGATGCAGGCAAGGAGCTCACTGAACTACACACACAAATGAACACCAACACAAACAAACCAGCCAGCAAAGCAAGTTAAAAACACAGGCATAGAATCTCAGAGACGAGATAGAAAAAAGCCCATCAAGCATGTTTTCGTGTTTTTGTCTTTTTTTTTTTTTTTATCTTTTCTTCTGCATCTTGTGACTGGCCTAATTGAGTTGTAAATCATCAAATTAAATGTTGATTTCATACTGAGATGTCAGAACATTTCTTGACAAAGCTGGGGAATGGCATAATTACAGAGGAAATTAAAAAATGCGCCCAAATGTGCTGTTGTAAACAGAAACAACAAACATATTACATTCCCCCTGCAGGCTACATCAACACTAACTGTACAGTACGCTGCATTCAATAATAATGCATTTAATTAGCTATTCCATTCTTCAGTAGCTTCTTTGAATAGGTTATGAAATGGTCTAATAAGAGAAGAATATAAAATACATTTGAATTGTTATTTTTTTCTCCAAAGTGTGTGTGCTCTCTAGAGTCAGTATTGATGGGAGCAGATGGTATCAGCAAGCTGCATTAGCGGCAGGCGGTGTGTGTGTGTGTGTGCATGTGCATGTGACAGGGCTAGTTTCAATTCATACTCTCCCTGCACCTTTGATAGTCAAGTGGATTACACCTTGTGTTCAAACAGAAAAGGGGGAAAGAAAAGCGGCAGAACACAAAATGGAATTAGGAGGCTGCTTATAGGCCCTGATTCATTTATTGTTAACTCCTTCCAGTTCATTAAGCCTAATCCCTGTTAGGATGGTGAGTAACTGAAGACCTGAATGGGCCCAGGCTGGCTGAGGGGGGGACATGTGCGCCTATTGTGGTCCTCTCTTGGGTTAATCCTAGTCCCTGTGGTGTGTTTGTGTGTTTGTGGGTGTGAGATGGGGGAGAAAGAGGGAGTCAGCTGGACAAGGGGGTGAGCGCTTTTCCCCTGCTGGGTGCCCGTGCTCTGTCTGGGTGGGTGTTGAGTCCAACCCTCCACCCTGAGGGGGTTTTTAGCCCTCCGAGTCCCTGTGACAAGCATGAAGCAGCCCTTTCCTTTTGTGAATCAATCTGGTGGGGCTCTTCGCGCCTCGCCTGGTCAGACACACATACACACACACACATAGAGGGTCACCGATGGCCGTGTTAATACAGATGTACATGCCAATAAGACCTCTTAATCAGTACACAAGAGGGAGAGATTGACTTTTAAAGAAGACATACGGCCCCGCTTTCTTTCAGCCCCAGTGGAGCCGTTTGCTCTGTACCGCGCTGACTCCTTTAATTTTCGCTGTATGGCTGACTCTGACCACGCTCCAGCTGAACAGGAACACAAAGAAAGAACTGAACAGAGGAGACAGGATGTGTAAACACATCATTTTATTAATGTTGCAGATTTCATTCACAATGGCAGTTCAGAGTGCTTTACAAATTGCATTAAGGCAGAAAAAGCCAAATATAAGTTCTATCTCCATGTGTGATTTGTAGATAAATAGCAATCAATTCTTGACCAAAGCCCTTTTACATTATGGCCATCACAAATAAAAGCTTAAAGCTTAAATGTAATCTCACTGGAACAATGAAAGTTGAATTACCTGGTTTAAAAAAAAACATCTCATAATACATCTATTTCTTCTCCCTCAGAGAAAAATCCAGAATCTCTTAATATGCAAATGTTTATCATTTGAAAAGTTTAACAGCAGGACCCAAGATGTCTCCTGTATGTTTTCAGGGAATGAATGCTGCAGGTTTCCACATCACACTTGTTTAAGCTGCATACTCAACCCTGCTTGGCTTCAAGTCTAGTTGTGATATCACAAATCCTGTTGATGCATGTTAAACTCAAGTCTTCACACAAGGACGTAGGTTTGGTTTTGATATTGGTTGGGACAGAGGACATCACAGATATTGAAATGCCAGGAGGTTTCTATGTGTCTGTTGGCATCAGAAGGGCAGAAAAAGAGAGAGGAGAGCAATTACACAAGTTACATTATCAGGGCTGTGGTGCTATTTGTTTAAGTACTGGAGCGCATCTCATGTGTACGTACACGCATGTGTACGTACACACGCATTTTAACCCATACTTATGACTTTCATCTCAAGCTAATCTAATTTCAACTTTTTTATCTCATAATTATGTCTTTTTATGTCATATTTATGTTTTTTCTCCCATAATTTCATCATTTTTTATATCTCATAATTATGAATATTTATCTCATAACTATCACTATTTATCTCAAAACTTCTACCTTTTTCTCTCTCATAATTATGACTTACAGTGGGAATATTTATTCATCAAGCCTAGTTTTCATCTTATCCTTCTCTTTAACGGCCAGTAATGGGTAGTGTAACTGCAGCAGGTAGGCTTCAAAGCTGCTGCTGCGCTATAACTTTTGTCATATTGATTGTCCAACTTTGAATATTTTTGCCTCTGAAAATGTCAGAGCAGAAACTCCTAATTGACTCTGTGCGCAAAGCCTGGACATGTCACGTTTTAAATGATTATAGGTTCATAGTCTGGCTCAGGTCCTGAATGCAGTTTCTGGTGCTATACTCTTACAGGCTGGACACACAGGATGTGTGTGCAGCGCTGCTGCGTGGCGTTGCCTCTCACTTTTCATTTTGCCGTCCATGTTAACAGGTTAGACCGTTCACACTGCTTCTCACGCACCTGTCAAGCGTGGCTGCTGCGTCGCCTCATCTAGAGTTTCGGAGTCTCGCTTATTTCTCCCGCAACATGCCCACGGTTCTCGGCAAAAATCGACCTGAAAATGACCTGTAGACAGTCATATCCACATCAGTGAGCCGCCCCGCCTGTTTCTTTTTTCTAGTGTGTAGGTCAGGTGAAACGCAGCCCCTCGGCCCTCGCACACAGAGTGAATGACAGCATGATACTGTACGTGCCCAGCTCATTACATATATGTCACATACTGTAATGAGCTGCGCATGCACAACTGTTCAGCTTTGCTAATGAGAAGATGTCAGCCTTTGTTGAAAGCATGCCATTCAACTAAGTAGTTTAAGCATAACTTTATAACTTTTCTAACTTTAATGTTTTAACATCAACTGGATCATGCAAACTGCATTATTTCCTCACTTGGAGAAAAAAAAGGGCGGACTAGCGCTCTGGTGCACTCCGCCAGCACTACATCTATGTCACAAGTCTAAATTAGCCGAGCTCAGAACAAATTCTGTTATCGTGCTTTGACAAGCTTCAGAAATGTATTCATCATCTGAATCTGGTGATAACAGTTTCATATTCAAAGCCAAGACTTATTTAAAATCAAACAAAATCCCCAAATGACCAAAGATCAAGATGCTGACATAAATCCACCTTTATCTAGAAATGTGCCCTTGCGACATCCCACTGATTTTGGTAGAGCACATCACAAATGTAGGCCACTGTGACTGACTGAATCAATATGAGACGTTCTTCTGATATTATTTATCCCCGGGTGCAAATAAATTCAACCAGGATGCAGCTATTTACACAGCCCGCCCACATTCATGAGCTAGCCTATCACACATTAGCAAGAAAACACAAAGCCAATCCTATTAGTGATACTGGTTTAGGGAGGTGGGACTAATAGAGAACAAGATCTGTTAACCGTCTGTGTACCACATTATTGCTGGGGACAATTCAATTTATTACTCACTGGATATTGGTGGGGACATGTCCCTAGTGTCCCTACCCAATCCTACGCCCGTGCTTTTACACACTGGAGTCAATTTTTTTCAAACTGTGTTTTTGTCATGAATACTTTCACACAAAAATCGAATATTACATATTATAATATTACAAGGCTAAATAAGAAAATTATTTTTCAGAGCGAGATCGATTTTTCTGAGCTTTCACACTGCTAATGAATGCATCAACCAATCATGTTGCATGAATGTTATGTCAACTTATGACAATGGCAGTCCTGTTTATTGTTTACGTTTGGCATCACCCTGTATTATATGACAAGGGACACAAAATTAGGAAGACAATGTGAAAAAGGTGACTTGTCATGAGTAACCTCAATTGCTTCCTGCACAGACAGACTTATATATGGGATTTAGCGACAGGGAGCTGAAGCTGCTTTGTCCATCTGTGCTCTCTTTAAATCCATCAGATTTCTTAAACAGTAATTTTACCTTTACCTTGCAGAACGTGGGAGCTGCTGGTCTACCGCTGCTATCGGTTCTAACTTCTAAGGCACTTCATGAACAAGGCGATGGCTGTGTTGTGTGGTATTCCTCGAAAGCAGATTTGTGACCAAGTAATGGCCATTTAAAATAGCTTCCTAAACAGGAACTGAGCCTGAGTTCCAACTCTAGAAAAGTTTGTGTGTCATAATCACAGAATGAATATATGTTTTTGGAAAGCAGTGTAATGCTCTCTCTGGCCAAATTAAGAAATTCATTTTTTACTTGTGACCCCTCACATGCATGGTCCGCTCAGACACTTTCACTGATTTTGACAAATCAGATTGTTCATGACTGTGATAGATTGGAATCTATGTGACTATTCATTTACTTCAGCATTGCTCCCCATCCTGTAACCTGATCTAATCAGCCAGAATAAGTGAAACACCCGTGCAGGTGTATGGGGCCTTTAATGCATTTTGTCCTCCAAGACATCCTGGAGCTGTCTCACCGTCGCATTTAGCTTCAATGTTTTTCACCTGTGAGTAACTGCAGTTGAATCCAGCTCTAGTTGTGCATTCCATCTCAGACGGAAAGTTGGCATTTCTGTCTTATTTGTGTCTCTAGAAATCAGATGTACACACAGTACTGTCACTCTACTGCCCCCAGGATTGCTGAACTTGCAACACCACTAATTCCTGTTTTTTTTTTTTTTTATATATATATACGTCATTGTAAGACAGAAGTTAACAAAAATCTCATTTAAGTAAAAATGTTGAGTTAAGTTGCAGAACAAATTTAACAAACACAGACACATGTATGTATTAAGCACATCAGTGAATATCTGATTGGTACATATAATATATATTGGCAGGTGCTGTGGGAAGCAAGAGCTCTCAAAACTGAAAATGGCTTTCCCGACCGGTCTCAGGAAGGCATAAAAAAGACCAACAAGTGATATTTAGTTTTTGGATTCAACAGACAAACATCATAATATGCCCGTATGTCCCGGAGCAGTTTACAAAAGGACCAGGCAGCTGAGGAAAAGGGAACACAAGTTCTGTAATCAAAAGTCTTAATTTATTACTTTGCTGGGGAGAACACAATTTGTACGGACACAGTACGGTACAGAAAAAAGTGTCCTGAGGCAAACCAATCAAGACAGAACTATGGTACCACGTTGATACAAATGCATCTGAATGACAATGAATCAAGTTGGACAATAGGGCCACAATGGCCCCTAGATTAGCGTCTATTACTCGGATGCATTAGTGCTTCGCACCCGTATTAAAAGTCCTCGTTTAACACCGTTCAAGGGGCGTACCAGAAATCCCCAAGTTTCTAAATTGGAATTTCATTCCCCCAGGTACTTCTGCTCATATGAGAAAAGTTGGAATGCATTTGATCTGTCCTAATTTCAATTAATTAGCGACAATGGTTGCTCAGGGAGTCCCACAGGGCAGAGGGAAAAATGGGCTGAAGGGAAGCGAGCGTCAGAAAAGTGATGGGAGAAGTGGCATCAATAAACTGTTAGAGACTCATTAGCAGGCTAAATGGCTCTCCCAAAGTCATGACACTTTAACACGGGACCTGGCGCCTAATTACTGGCCCCAGTATCCATTACAGGCCCCTCCTCTGCTCCCCTCCCTACATTCCTCTTTCTTTTTATTCCACCCATCTCAGCCACAGTGGAATCGGCCTGTTAATGATTGCTCTACAGAGCAAGATTAGAGGGCCATTGTAGTGGGGAGAGTGTGAGTGTGGGCAGCCAGCATGAGGAAGTGAATGTGTAAGCTGGTGTCTGTGTTGATTAAAGCTATCAGTGATGTAAAAGTACCAAAATTGCCTGTCTGAGTCAACCTCTTTAACTCTGCCAGACCCACCTGTGGCCACTCATTACAAACATGTGCATGGCTAACAAGTGTTCAAACTCACAAAGGGTAATTCACATTTTAACCAAGATCCCGAATTATGTGGATGTTTGCGGAAAATTGTACACAATTCTCCGGTTTGAAACGGTTTGAAATTGTAAAAATAGAACGAGTATGACAGTGGTATAAAACATAGGAGGTGTTTTACTGATGTTAAAGCTATGGAGAAAAATATTTGAGCGACATTTAATTTTTTAAATATATATATACATATATATAAATATATGTATATATATATATATACATATATATATATATATATACACACATATATATATATATATATATATATATATATATATATATATATATATATATATATATATATATATATATATATATATATATATACTGCCCCCAGTCAACTATAACAGTAGTGGCATTTGAAATGGGAAATATGCTGCACTCAAAGGTAATACAATGAGCAGCATTCAAGGTATTCAGTGTATAACCATTTTATTGTTTCCCCTTTGCCAATTAGCTGGTTGACAGTTTCATAAATAACTGTGAAATGTGTAAATGTGCAGAACACAACCACCATTTAAAGCCAGAGAAGCAAAAAATGTATAAAACGACATCTTCAGTACATTACTGGGAGTGAGTAGTTTTTTTAAACAGTAACACATAAAACATTTTTTTGTTTGGAGGCCGAGTTGGCTGTCAGATCCTGAGGTCACAGATACCTTTGGGCTGGCTGATGGCAGCTTAACAGTAGACAGTAATAGACATCAGCTTTACTGCTACTGTAGATAATTCTTTAGTATTTACATTTAAATGTATTTACTGTCAGGTTGGCTCGTCCGTCAGCGTGAGTGCTCATGATTGAGGTCACACAGAAGAATAAAATATCAATCTCCAGCAGTTTAGGCAGATTCTGGGGCTGCTGGGCAGCATGTTTTGGAGTTCACAGTAGCTGCAGACAAGCTGCCAGACCACACACAGATCACAGGCTGTTGTTTCATTCATTCATATCCTACATAATATTTGACTATATGATCATTACCTATTTTGCTGTTGTTTTCTACGCTTTTCAAGCTGTATTCACTGTTTTATTGAATACAGATATAACGTGCAAACTGTTGTCATTGTTGTTGAAATTAGTATTTGTTTTGTTGTGAATTAATTTGTTTTGTTTTTTGTACTTCATTCGTTTGGTTCCCTTGTGCCTTGGGGTTTTAATTTTTTCATATAATGATGTAATTTTTACTTGTGTGGACCCCTGGGAAAATAGCTTCTACCTCAGCTAATGGGGATCCAAGTAAAACAAAACAAAACAAACAAACAAACAAACAAACAAATAAATAAACTCTCACTGAAACTGGATTGAGGCTGGAAACTGTAGGGATTCCCTCGACCATGACCATGCCATTCCATCTTATAGACGGGCCCCGAGTTAAAATCTAAATATAAGGCCTCTTTATTATTTTTATTTAGTTGATATTGTGCTTACATTGTGCATTCAAGTAAACGAAATTGTGCTTTATCAAGTCACAAACTCATAACTTTTTATAAAAGACATCTACAATGGGGGTCAGCAGCTAATATTTTGACCATACCCTGGTCATGAGATTGGACCATCCACAAAAGTGTATCAGTCAGATTTTCAGTTGCATGTGTTTTAATGTCCTGATGTAAATGCTATTTCACAGATAGATAAAACAATGAATCTTTGATTTTCAGGGATGAATATGTCAGCACTGATAAATCAGTCAAATTAAAAAATATTGCTGTCAGCATCAGGTGTCAAAAAACATAATCAATGAAGCCCTACTGGAAGCACATACGGAAAAATGCTGACGACAGGAGTTAAAAAAGATGAAAGAGGAAGTGAAGTGGCTTTAAAATCAGACCATATCTACAGTATAGGGGGGTGGGGGTGCTGATGGGGGGGTAACTGATCTCATCTCATGTCCTCTCTCATGCTCTCTGAATGGGGTCCTAATTGGCAGGGCTGTGTGAATAGGCAGCTGGCCGAGGAGTGCCTGTACAAAAGAAACACACAGTGAGACAGTGCTGGAGACGAGGCCTTCTCCTCTATTCACAACCTCTACTCCCAAACTAAAAAAAAAAGAGCTGAAGAGAGAATGAGAGAAAGAGAACGAGGGGATGGATGGGGTGGTGGGGTGTGTGTGTGTGTGCATGTGTGTGTGTGTATGGAGGGGTAGGTCATGCAACAACAGAGCGGAGTGGAGTGGAAATCGACAAAACAGAGAGAGTGAGGAAAAGAGATAGAGCGAGCAGATGAGAAATAGAAGGTAATCACAGGAGATTATCTTCTTGTGATGGAGGCAGAGCTGCAAGGATAAGTAGGCTACCCTGAGGAGGACGATCCCAAACCAGTCAATAAAGCCCCATGTCTGGAGCCTTGATATGGGCGGGTGCGGTGGTGCTTGAGGGGCAGTTAGGGCAGTAAGGGTCCAAAAGTGGCCCTCATGATGTAGGGGCAGAAACACTTTGGGGGGCCTGTGGGCTCAAATTTCCCCGCATGTGTTCCAGTTCCCACAGAAATACACAAAGAAGAAGGCGCTGGACGGGATACATGTGGCAAGCGCACATTTTGTGCATTTTTTTTGTGCAGCCTCGTGTCTGAATGCACAAGACTTTTCAAGCCATGCTAGCTGTTAGCCCATGCTTAAAGTCTTTATGCTAAGCTAAGCTAACCAGCTGTTGGTGGTAGCTTTATATTTAGTGTGCAGACTTGAAATCTTGTCATCCAGCTTAGAACTGCATGCAGCATTATTTGTAAAAGTCATCACTTACTGCGCACCATACACTGGTCACATACTGTATGGTTCTACTAATTAAAACAAATAAAAATCAATGAGAAGTGGCTCTCTTTAACACAGGGGCAGTTCACTGAATTTGAATTTGACTTTCCACAACACTTAGTTTCAGATTTTCTGGACAAAATGGTTTTCTACCACATGCAGCTGTCAGAATAACTTATCCAGTTAGAACTGGTTTGTGTTAATCACAGTACACTGTTTATATCCAGTCAGCAGTGGTTACAATATATACAGTAGTTCATTAGAATAGGCAAGTATTGTAGGTAAACTGTCAATCCACTTTTTAAAACTTATCTGCTGGGTAAAATAATATGCTGGCAGATAAATATTCATGGCTGTATGTGAGTGTGTGTGTGTGTGTGCAGTTGTTTTCTATTTATTCATATGCTGGTTTGTCATTTCATCGCTGTTTAAACTATGTAGAAGCTGTGACGGTGTATTTCAGCAGGGTTTTTTCCGCTACTGAAACATGGTGTGTGTCATTTGCGGGAAAATGATGCATTTTGGATGAGGCAAGTTGGAGGAAATGACACCCGATATGACCTCCATTTTATAGAATGGTCACGGGCCTAATGGAAACTCCAGGAGGTAAGGAGGTTGATGGATACAACCTTGGCACACAAATGCATGCATACATATACTGCACACACACTGCGCGCACACACAGGTCTACAGGTGCTTAGAGAAGCACATATCATCTGATACATGCACATTTAAAGATGTTTAGAACGTGGATGATGGGGAGAGATACGGAGGGAAATTCAACACATAAACAACAAGATCAGATGTTTTTTCACAGATATCTTTCACAAGTCTGTCACATGTTCATTTCAACAAGTTTTTACACTTGATACATTTAAATAGATTGTTTATTATACATTCCAAACAGACCCATATGATTGCTACAGAAAAGAGTGTTTTCTTATCAGCCACCTCAATGGTTAACCCTCACAAAGCTAGAGAGCTGCCGGCAGCTAGAAATAGCTCTGGTTACTCTGAAAACTCATGTAAAGTGGTATCGCACATGTGTTGTGTGGGCATTTAGAGACTCTGTATTAAACGGGATTATGCCATCACATTCTGTAGCATTGATTGGTCAAGGAAACCCACATAGTTTCGTCCTCTGGGCCAACCGGAAACAGCTGTAGCCAAGCTGCTGTTCATGTTGAATGATAATTTGTTTCTCTGAAAAAAAAAAGTCACATGATTTAATAACCTTTCTATTTATTCCCTGAACTTTTTTGGACACATCTACATGGTCAGTAAATGAAATATAGGATAACACCTGTTTTTCACGGAAGGATGCCAGGAGTGATATTATAATAAATGGATGTAACTCACTTAGGAAAGGTCAGATGTAGACACAAATTCATATGAATGTCTAAAAAAATCAAAATACACCTTTTAAAATAATAATAATAATCATAAAAAGAAAACTAAAGTACACTTCCCAAGTTCTGTGAGTTCACAATAAAAAGCTAATTAAAAAAAAAAAAATCAGGTAGATTGATCCATTCTCAGACAGTGCAAGTGTAAAAATGTATTTATTTAAATGAGTAACCACACAAATCATTCAAAAACTTGTTTCTACAGTCCACATCTGGGCCGCTGGAGCTGCGCTTTACAGTATAAACTATGAAATTTGTAAAATACTCAAAGAAAGTCTTTCCTTTCTCTATGACGCTGTCTTCTGTTGGTCATAAAGACGTGATAAATGCCAGCAAATCAACCATCTGTTTCCCCACAAACTGTCAATTAGAAGAATCCCACCTTATCCATCAGAGCGGTGCTATACTCTCACTGGGAACCATCGAGCAGCTGTAGGCCTCATCTGTGCACTTTCTGCTGCTATAGGCAGCATGGCGGGATACCTCCGTGTACAGCACAACAGATGTTTATGACTCTGTGTGTCTGAGCTTGTGTGCATGCGTCAGAAGGTGTGATTTCTGCTTTTAAATTTATGTATCTTTGTGTGTGTCTGTGTCTGTGTGTCGTGTAAATATGCGAGTGAATGTGTGTGTTTGTGAACAATGCCAGCCGCCCCTCCACATCACTTGCCATCTGGATAATTGATCGTTTGCTATCATGAAAAAATAAAAGGAGAGCGAATGTGTCATAATTGGCCACTTCTTAAACGCCCCTGTTTTTTTATCTGTTTTCTACGTCTGTTTTATTTGTGTGGGGAGCTGGCAGTTGTCATGATGATTATGAGGAGGGTATTATGGGGAGGGATTATGCATCATCCCGCAATGTTTGAAGATGATCAATGACCTGAGGCTTTTAGTTGGCGTTTAAGGGCTCAGCACACAACTACCTAATGCTCTACTTGAGCACAGTATGGCCCATGTCATGTATTAAGGAATTATTACAGCAAAATACTTGTTAGATTTTCCACAGACTGACCCGTGTTCTAAATTTTCATTCAGACAAAAGATGTAAAAGAAGCTCTCTCTGTAAAATCACTACAATGAGATTATCTCAGTAGTCTGCTGGAGCAGCAGATAGGAAGAGACTTGATAAACTTATCAAGAAGGCCAGCTCCATCCTGGGATGCCCTCTTGACCCAGTGCAGGTGGTGGGAGACAGCAGGATGATAGACCCACATGTGCACTGTGCAAAACAAAACTCTACACATATCCACACACTTTCTGGTTTGCACTAATTGGACAATTTTTAATACCCATATTTATTATTTATTATTTGTAAATAAAAATACCAAACTGTTTATACTTACACTGTTCATATTATAAATACCATATCATATTGTAAATACTAAGTTCATATTGTAAATACTATGTATATACGAGTCAATTCTATTTCTTATCTCTTATTATTTTGTTTATTTTTTACTTTTTATTATTGTTTACGGTAATTACTGTCCTTCGGCTGCTGTGACAAAGAAATTTCCCCATTTGCGGGACAAATAAAGGAATTCTGATTCTGATTCTGATTCTGATTCTGATCCCTTTTTTTTCCTGGAGAGATCGGTTATTCATTGTCATGTGTTATTTAAAGGTCCATTTGTAAGAAAGTTGATTTTTGAGTCTCATAGCCAACTCGTCAAAAAAATTATGCTTTGGGATTGCTGGTCGGGTCGGCTGCCACCCCAAAGCATGAGTATTTGTCAGTTGGGAAGTCTTACAAATTGGACCTTTGAGCAGCTCACTGTGATGGTATTCAGTATAATACATAAGAGATCAAAGTGCCATTACAGTATGAGCCTTTAGTTAGGCCGTTGCTAATTTGAGTTCAACTTAACCAAAACAGTTGAAGACAAATAGCAGCTATCACACTGCTTCGGTAGTCAGATTTAGCAGAATCAACTAACCCGGGAATTCCACTGGTTGCATGTACGTTGGGGAACGGCTCCACTATGGTTTTGCTCCGTGCTCCATCATCCGTCAACCACCACCGGCTGTGTTTTGAGTGCAGCATGGTGCAGCACTGCTGGACAGCTGGAGTTGCGAGACTGAGGAGTTCCCGCGATAATTACAGAACCACGCGCAGCCGCAGTTATATGTATGTGTTATAAACACAACAACAAACAGCCAAAAGGTTAGTGTTCCCAAATGAAGGATTAGAAGAAGTGCTTGGATATGTCTCTTTTTCGTTTTTTGGGTCAACACAGAATTTTTTTTATTGTAAAAATTAACCGGATGTTATGTTGTTGTTTTTGTGTCTAACTTCCTGTCTGCTCTGTGCTGAATTCAGCTGAATTGATGTGCCGTGCTCCGGCCAGTGTTGCCAACTTAGCGACTTTGTCACTTTATTTAGCGAGTATTCAGACCCCTCTAGCGACCCTTTTTCAAAAAAGCGACTAGCGACAAATCTAGAGACTTTTTCTGGAGACTCTGACGTGAAAGCACGTATCGTTCTTACTCTTCTCAACGAGCAGCGGGTGCTGCCGTGGGCCCCTCCCCCGTCCCAAAGCACTTACAGGCAGCCCAGTCCTCGAGCAGCAGTCCCTCCCAGCTGCAGTCAGAGCAGGAGATGTTCACCTCTCCGCATCCAGACTGCAAATTAATTGCGCATGCGCACAGCCGCCGCTGGCTTTACATTTACATTTACATCCCGCCGTGGCTTACAGTCAGGGCGGGATGTAAATGTAAAATTTTCTTTGTCTAAAATAAATCACTGCACTAAAATAAGTTAATTTTTAGTTCTAAACATATTAAGGGTGTTTTTTACTTACTTTTTGTCTCTCCCACGACGTTATTCCTCTCTCCTACAGCGTCCATTACAATTATATGCACATGGCTAGTCATGCAAATTAGGTGATGACGTTATTTAGCAACTTCTAGCGACTTTTAGGACAGCCAATAGCGACTTTCCTTACTGAGGAATTGGCAACAGTGGCTCCGGCATCCGGCAGAAATAGAAGCCTTGTGCATCTGCTATGGAAGGGTCTGGACTGTCGGAGTTGCAATGGTGTAGTAACGCAATGCAGCAGAGCCAGTGGAAGTACACACATAGACTGGAGTGAAACCGAAATCAGCTCTGCTGCCGTGGCGGATCGGAAACACAGATCTAGTGGAATTTAGGGGTTCGTATCTTGATCCTGGTAGTCATCTGTAGGTTTATTGCAATTGATATGTCCCAACAACAAACCTACATGCGACAAGCAGGAAGGAACACTTTCCTTCCCAGACCCAAGAAAATGCTGTAGGCTAGCACTTCTGCTAACTTAGACCATTTCTACACCAAAATCAGTATATGTATATGTGGGTACTTTTACCCAACATGACATGTTACTCAGTTATTTTTAATAAAGTAATACATTACTTTACGTATTTACTCTATGTAGAAAGTTATTCACTGCAATACTCAGTAAATTACTTCTCCCAACACGTCCTAATGCCCAAACAACTAAAAAGGGCCATTTCCGGCATCTCCCAAAAACAACACATTTCATCATTTCCAAAACAACTGGACCTTCATCGTATGCTCACAGTTTGGTTAGGGCAAGAAAACTTCTTGATAAGGTTTAGGAAAACATCATGGTTACTTCAGTAACTTCAGTTACAAATGTACCTATGTTAAATAAGTAACTTACGTTACATTTTGTATATGATGCAACTTTGCTACATTGGTAAGTTCAAATAACTCACCAATAACTTCTGACCTCTGGTAATGTGACAGAACAATCCATTGTGCTTCAAATAATGTAATCACCAGAAGCATTCAGCTCACAGCTGATTTACAGTAAGTCAGACTGATACTGCTCACTACAGTATGACTGTGGATCATGAGCAGATAGATGTCAAAATCTGTTTTTGCTAGCGACTTTCCCTCCACTGCCTGCACTTCATTCCCACATCAACAGCAGCAGCACACAGACATGCTCGGCCTGAAACTTTGGGTTGAAATGAACTAATTTTAGCATTACTCTGGCGTGACTGCATGTGACTCTCCGTGGGGAGTGTTTATTGTGAGTGTGCAGGCTGTCAGTTGCAGACCCGCTCATTCAAACAGCCTGGTGACTGGCTGAGCACAGGCTGCTGAGAAAATGTCCCACATTGTGTGTGTGTGTTTGTATGTGTGCCTGTTTCAGTGTATGTGTGTATGTTTTGCACTATCCCAAATTGTATGGTAGTAACTCTATATTATAATGAGGTATTATAACGAGGTATGTTGGACCTGCATTATTAAGAAATATATTATTTGATACTATGATCAAACTGCTAAAAAAAATAGTCTTGTCTGAAATGATATTTTGAACTGCATATTACAGTATCACAGTGTACTTTAACACTTCTGCATATTATAAAATTATATTGGACCAGCTTCATCTTTCTGGGGCCCTGTACAGTCATGCAATACTCTGAATATGTCTTATAAATACTACATTGACTCAATCATTGTATCAGAATTGGATACAGTACACAATGATGCAGTGAGCTCAAATTGGGCTAAACTCACAACCCAGCTTCCAAGAATCATACCTCAAGCTTTTAATTCATACTGCTACATGGATCAAGTCCAAACCAAAGCTGTGAGGATCTTGTCTTCCTCCTCTTGCCATCACTCTCTTTATTGAGTACTTTAAAATAAATCTTAGATCCTTACAGACAAAATAGGGCTACATTTTTATGTAATTCATTTATATTTTTTAAATTTTACTTGATGGGGCGCTGGAGGTCGTAGGACTCCTGGTTCTTCCTTTTGCTGGCTAAGCTGTTACATTGTTCTCAGTCACAGTTTAATTAACACAAGTGTAGACGTCACACACCACTCATGAATGCATGCACACACACTGATTACCAATATAGTGTAGATGTAACAGACATTTTCTGTCCATTAAACTCCATAAAAACAAGTCTGCTGTCAGCCTTTCCCTGACTTCCAATAGCAACATTCGCCTCAGACATTTAGCCAACACTGTTGTCTATCTAATCCAACTCTGTTCCCAGCAATATCTTTTCATCCAGCCTCTCTCTTTTCCTCCTCCACCCCTCCTCTCTTGTTCTCAGATGGCTTCCTCCACCTCTCTCCCTGTGCATTATGTAGATAACCCAGGAACGCCATATATCCCCACCAGGTCAAACGGAGGTTGCAATCACACACTGTGACAGTGGGAGCCAATCCCAGTCCATCATGGAGGAGGGGAGGGGACTGAATCTCTCTGACTAAGTGCGTTTGTGTGTGTTGTGTGTGTGTGTGTGTGTGTGTGTGTGTGTGTGTGTGTATGTGTGTGTGTGTGTGTGTGTGTGTGTGTGTGTGTGTGTGTGTGTGTGTGTGTGTGTAGCAGGGTTTAGCTGAGGTCTCTGTAGTGAGCCTATAAGACAATACGTTGTAGGGTACGAGTAGGGGAGTCAGACAGGAAAGGAGGGTGGAGGTATAAAAGGAAAGGATAGGAAACTTTGATCGCTGTTGGAGAGAAAGGGAGAAAATGAAGGTGGAGAGTGTGAGCTGGAGAAGTGACTTGAAAATGGAGGTAATACAGGATGACATTAAGGAACGAGAGGAGATGTGTTTTTCTTGGACGGGATGTAAAAACATGCATCACATCGACATAACAAAGTAACAATAAATGTTTGCAATGTAATTTTTGTTGTTGAATATCAGCAGAAATCAAGCCAAAGACAACTCAAGACATATAGAGTGCTGTAGGGATGACATGTTTTTGTATGCTAAACTGGAAGTTAGCATTGCCCCGGTGCCCTCGACAAAAAGCCTTTGGGATTTTTCTACTGGATTTTGGATTATTGCAGAAAATAAACTCTTTACACGTTTATTCAGCAAGATAATCTTCAGATGAACACCACTATTATGATTTTTGAAGCATAAATGCAATCACCAGAAGTAAAAAGCTAATGTCAGGCTATAAATAAACTACATCATGGTTGCTTCAATGACTACTAAGCTTGTTACTACACTATACTCTTTCACCCTTTACCATAAGAAAAGTAAAGACAAGAATAAATGAGTAAGAACAGTTTGCATCTTAAGTCTGCCTGTAAAGACAGACTACAACATGGAGACTCATCTACCCAGATGAGTGCGTTTAATGACCCCAACAACTGTATTCTCATTTAGCCACTTGTTAGAAACCACCTTTTTTCAGACACATAAAAATAAAAAAATTCACAGATGGGTATTTACTGACATATTTTGGGCCCCATTTAGATGGTCTATAGCACATTGTCTAAAGCGCAGCGCGCTGGTGCTTTCAGGGTGTGTTCAAGTCCATTTTGCTAGTGGTGGATAATCTGGGCACAAAGTGCAGCGCATGGCGCAAAGAGGTTGTATTTAGACTCTGAATTAGTCATGGGTGTGTTTTGGACAGAACATAAATCAAACCAATCTGAGTGTCGTCTCCCATTCCCTTTAAGAGCCAGGTGTACCAGGGCCTGGCACATATTAACCAGTGGCACTTGTCTTCACTGAGGGACAGGGATGTGATCCTCGGCTGCTGGACCCTCTGCCCCGTTTAACAGCTGATAAACTTCATTGATTATTTAAAACTCCTGACTCGTTTCCTTTGGAGAGTTTATAACTACAGCTCTTAGTTTTGTTGATTAAATGTGTCATGATATTTGTTACAGTACATTACTGTGTTCATGGAAAAGTGTTTAAAATAACTGAACGCAGCCTCTCAAATCATTAAATCAGAGTGTATGAATGGTTTGAACCCTCCTGTGTAGGTCCATCTAATGCGTCTTTTAAATAGCAGGAAACAAACTGTACTTTTGACTTTAGACCAGCTTCTTGTTGGTCTATGGCGCTGTCACTTTCTGCTGCCTCAAGATAGCAATCCACCATCAGTGCGCCTGACCACACCTCATTTTAAGACCAACATGCCCAGGGGTGCACAGGTGGGCACAAGTACACTGTACAAGTGTTAACTCATTTCTGGGTTTTGGGACTCATTCCTGCAGCACTCTATTGAATATACTTTGTGAAATCAAACAAAAGTAAAGAATTTGGAATACTTTCATTTTTTCAAGAACTATCCATATAATCTTGATCACTCTGTTGAGAGTCCTGAGTCCCCTAAT
This sequence comes from Pagrus major, assembly GCF_040436345.1. NCBI lineage: Eukaryota > Metazoa > Chordata > Actinopteri > Spariformes > Sparidae > Pagrus > Pagrus major. The sequence goes on from NC_133216.1 coordinate 33,013,286, forward strand.
TCTCAGAAAACTGGAAAGTTTGAGTTCCATAAGAAATTAACAAACTATACATACATTTGCATCAGAAAACAATTTAAAGGACATGTTCACAGTTCATCAAATCCTAATTAAAACAATAGTCCGGCACCCATATGAGCACTGACAGAGGTTTTGCTCGCTGTAATCGTTCCTTCTTTTCTTGCCTGTCATTAAGAGATCTCTTCCTGACGTGCGTCCCATGTGAGTGATCAGGGATAAATCCACAGTACCTATTGTGTTAAAATGTGTTCATTTTCCTGAGGATTGTCACAATGTCCTGAGTGACATCACATTGTGGATGTTGTTAATACATCCACATAACCACTGCCCTCCCCTTTATTTGTTAGTCCCACCTTATATATCAGGAGCTTCCGAAGGCTGAGCTCAAGGCTTTGTATTCACACCGTTTGTCATAAGGCATGAGAAGGGAAAAAATGGATCAGTGTCTATGTACTTGTCTGTCACCCATCACATAAAAGATCTCTAACACAACTTGTTCAGATGATGCAGCTTCCACACTAATAGCATTTCCTGTTCCTGTTCCTACTATTTGGTAAAATATTGACATAGTGCTCTCTCTCTGCTGCACACCTGTACAGAACTGGAGAGACTGGGATGAGTTTTATGGAAAGATTGTAAACCTGTGTGTAGCCAGCCCCCTTACAACTTAGGACAAATATTACCAGTTGACCAGATGCTTGGTGAAATATGCTTGCTAACGTTCATGTTACATATAAGGTTATCTGAGACAGTTGTTAAAATCAGCTTACTAATGGAAGTTGACATGAACGTAATATATAACATAGTTCACAGCCAAGAAAGGCCTCCAACATCAACATGTCCCAGTATTAACACTTAAATTCAAATCAAACAATTAATATACAAAATGATATCACTCTCCATCTAAATTAAGTCTAGTTCAATATTCAAAGTATAAGTCTGGTGATATATATTTTTCTTATTGCCAATCCAATGTAAATCCAATGTGCAGACCCAAACCAACAATGAATGTATTCTACTATGAGTAAAAACTTAATTAATTATTCATCTGTATCTTAAAGTAGTCTCCAACAAATGCGCGATTTCCTCCTGTTTGAGTAATGTCAAATTGTGTTTGCTCAAGACTGTCTTGGTAGATCCAAATCAATTACATGCAGTAAATGATTTTTTAAAGGAGCACTATGTAATTTTGGGGAAGGAATGATGAGAAAGATCTTCACTGACTGATTTCTTTTATGCCTGAACAAACTAAATAAACAAACTGATCTTAAAGGACAACACAATTTCATAAGTTTTTTTGTTTGTTTATTTGTGGCGGACCCTGCCACCTTTCTAGCTTCAAACAGTGCTCTCTGGAGACCTCATTTTCCTCTGAGAACAGCTTGTTTATTCAGTTATGGAAAAAATACATATTTCAGAGTTTGTATTGTTACCTCATTAATATTTCTAAGTGCTGTATCGTAGGCAACCGGACGTGTTTCAGTTGCTTGAAGACGTTTCACCTCTCATCCAAGAGGCTTCTTCAGTTCTAACTTACTGGAGGGGAGATGCAGGCTTTATTGTAAATATTAAAATTCTGAGTTTGAATTTCTTTCTCAAAACGACATAGTGCTCCTTTAAATAATTGTAATTTTCCATGCTACTGCATTAATCTATGATTACTTTGCGGTATTGGGGCCTAATGAATGTAGTGAAGAGTGAGTTTGATGAACCAAGTTAAGCTCACTATCTTTATTAAGGTTAGGGCAATATAACAATATTTTTTTTCAGAGCAAATTCGTATTTAACTGAGAGCACAGGTGACCTTTGAAATGCTATTTAAATGTTATGAATCACAAAAGGAACCTGGTTATTATTGCTATGCAAATAGGGCCGAAAGCGTGTACACTAACACTACACACAGACCTTTTCTCTCAACAAGTCATTGTGGATTGCCTTAGAGGACGACTTTGCAACAAAATGACTCTCACCACCAGTCTCATTTAGATTCCACTACGCCACATGAATTAAACCTGTGTGTGTGCGCACACGCACACAGAACCTGCATATTACTAATGTCCGAGTGTTGTTTTTCACATGCTGACCTCTGCTCTTCTGCTGTGATCAGGCTCGAGTGTGACAGGTAGTCTGTTTACCACGCAACGATCTCTGCCTCTCTGTGCATGTGTGTGTTTGTTTCCTGTGTGCACACAGTGGGGAATGTTCATGGGTGGCTGAGCTGACATGTAAGAGTGTGTGAATGTATAATGGAGAAAGTGTGTGTGCGCAGGTAATATATGTAGGCTATTGCATGTGTTTGTAAATGTCATGGTGGTGATTATTTACACTATTAATGCTCCATTTAAAAACAGACAGACAAAAAAACAAACAAACATTCTTTTTATCTTTCTTTTTCAAATTATTTTGCCATAGTTATTTTTTCCTGTTTTCTTCACATTTTTGCTGTCTTTATGTTTGTCTTTTTTCTACAGTATTTACTTTTCTTGTTGTCTGTTCCATGCTTTGTCTTTCTTTTAATATTTTTCTTATTTTGTTTGCTTTTCTTTGCTTCTGCTTCTTGGCTTTTTCATGCATTGATCTCTATTTGTTCTTTTTCTTGTTGGTTTGTTTAGTCACTTGTGTGTTTATGTCTGTCCTATCAAATTTTTGTATTTCGGTCATGCTTTGTCTCTTTATCTCTTTATCTTGTATCTTACTGAAGGCCTGTTTGTTTGCTCAGTGTTTTTGTTTAATTGCCTGTCTTTCATTCTTTCCTTTTTTGTCTGATATTTAAGACAAAGAAAGGTGGTCCACCTGTTCAAAGAGAGCCAAGAAGCACCAGGTCTCTTCACGTGTACCTCTGCTGCCCCTTGTGGTGTCACAGCAGTGTTGAGTCTCTCGTTCTATTCTGTGTTGAGGAGAGAAGGAGGAGAGGGAGTAAGGGGGAAAAGAGCAGGAAAAGGAGGAGGTGGTCTTCCTGGGGGAAACATTCCTTTTCTGCAGGTGCAGTGTGTGAGTTGGACATTTTTATGGGTGGCAGTGGTGGCACTATATGTCTCTGTATGTATGTATTTTGATCTTCAGTTTTATATAATCTGCTGATTTTGGCAGTGACCAGCATCTTACCAGTTGTGAGTTGAGCATTTTAGATGGCAATAGATTGTTGTTTAGAATTGTGCATAGTGATGTTCCAGTTTGAGGGTGTTGTATGTTGTTCTGGAAATATGATTGGTGGGGTTACAAAGTTTAGTATCAACATTTCAGTACAAATGTTGCAGTAACATTGGTTTTGAAGCTCTGCAGATACAATCAAACAGATGTTCAGACTCTTCAGATGTGGTTGGAAGGTTTGATGAGTTGAGAGTATGCATCATGCATAAGTGAGGGATATTATACTGCCTGTCGAACCACCAGGGCCACTTACACTGCACTTACACACTCATTCATTAAAGATGCACTCTGTAGTTTTGGGGAAGAAATTTTAATCGGCAAAGAAAAATCTTCATTGATTGATTTTTTTATATCTAAAAAAAACAAAATAAACTCTTTGTTTTCATGACTGGGTACACAAACTGACAGGAAGGACAACAATTTCATATACAATTTCTAGCTTCAAACAGTGTTCTGGGGACCTCATTTTCCTCTGAGAACAGTTTGTTTATTCAGTAAATAAAAAAAATATATATTTCTGAGTTTGCATTATTACCCCATTAATATTGTAAATATTATAATTTTGAGTTTGAATTTTCTTCTGCAAACCTACATAGTGCCTCTTTAATTTTTATGTTTGTCCTTGTGATAGACACATTTTTTAGGTTTGTTAATCTAACTGAGTTAGCGCTTTCCTCAAACTTATTGCTAAATAATTCAAAGCCAATACAGTTACTCTCAGCCTTTAAGTTTAACATGAACATTTTAACAGCTAATACATTTTAACATCTTAAATGTGACTTCTTTTTAAGATTATTTCATGTTTTTTGTCAGCAGATTATTTTCAGCTTCACTCCCCCTACATTTTTAGCTATTTCTTCAGCTACTTTACATGACATTGGAAACTAGGCTTGCCACAATGATCATTTTTCCCGGTGTTGCCACCACCTCCACCAAACAAACTGTGCTGCTACAGCAGCAGCACCTGCACAGAGTCTCAGCACAGAGGGGCAGGAGTCACATTTCTCTCTAGTTACTTATAACGAGTGAGGAGAGTTGACTGACAAGACGATGGTGGAGGAGTTGTTGTCAAAGCGAAAAACAATATTTGTCAATATTACTGATTAAACCCAATGCTAAAAAAAGAAACTGCTAACATTAATGAGGGAAAGGGAGTTTGCTACCGTTCTGAGAAGTTAGAGATGTTTAGCCTGTTGCCTGCAGCTCTTTATCTAACAGCTCCTGCAGACAGCAGACATATTTAAAAGTGATCCACTGTCAGAAAATGCCAAAACTGACCAAGAGCGGTGTGAAACAATGCATTTCCCGTAACTAGCCTACTTCAAAATAAAAGTCAACTTACGTTTACCAGATTAATGCTTTTAATGCGAGTAGCAGTAAATTACACAGTGATCTACAGATAGTGAGTGTCTTTTCTCGTGAAAAGCCCAGTGTACTGGGATTGTTTGCTTTTAGCCTGCTATATGAGGGTGGGCTGGCAGAAGTAATCAGAGGGCAACTTGGGCAGTTGGTAACTCAGAGGTGAGGGAAGCTGGCTAATACCCTAAAGGTTGTCATTTGAAATCCCTGGCCAGATAGCACACAAATCTGGCAAAATGACAGCTGTCAACAGGACGGTTGTCAGAGTCAGGATCAGATGAAACATCCTATTACGTCCTCAGACTTATCCAATCCATGGCTGTGTGTATGGATAGGTTAAATGCAGATGATCAATTTCTCCATGGGGATTAATAAAGTAGCATTCTAATTCATCCTACAATTTGAAGCAGGGAAACTGAAAGGTTGACTGCTACCATCACAAACTTTATGGGTAAACTTTCTAGAAAGGTCCCAGTAATTATGTCTTTGAAAAGGTTAGAGTTGTAGTATCTGTTAGTGTGTGGTACAGTAGTAATCACCAATTGGTGGGGAACTGCTGCCTTTGGGTAGGGATCTGGCAAAGCCAGCAGGCAAAGCCAGTTTGGGCAGGGATCTAGCAGACACAGATCCTTCTTCTCCGCCTGTCCTTTTCCCTTCATCAAATAAACTGGAGTTTAACAAATGGACTGGTGATGGAAATTCGCTAGTAGGCTAGCTGTTGCAAAGCATCTGCTCTCTGATTTTACTGTTTTTGTACATGATCCCTTTTAGTGTGCAGTTTGAGACGTGCCCCTCACCATGCTCTGACAGACACTCCTGAGCTACCCCCTGCCCCGAAATCATAACAGAACATTTTAGACACTGCTTGCTGTGACTGTGCTGGGTGTGTTCTGGTGATGGGATGTGCGTGGATGGGTGGGGAGGTAGTCCCTAACTGTTTACCTAGAGAGGGGCAGCCACCGTCTCCCTATATGTCTGCTCTCCTCTGATTGGAGTTATGCCATCCACGTACAGATTAATATTTAATGTTAGGGAGAGAGGAAGTGAGAGAGAGAGAGAGAGAGAGAGAGAGAGAGAGAGAGAGAGAGAGAGATGTGCAAAGCTAGGCTGCTGTTTATTTAGGATATTGTGAAAATATGAAGGGAAATTTGCAATTTTATTGGTTTTCCGCAACCATAAGAGCTGTGCGAGAGCTTGGTGTATTTTGTGTGAGCGAACAGCTTTAAGAGTGTGTGTGTTTTGTGCTATGTATGTGTGTGTGTGTGTGTGTGTGTGTGTGTGTGTGCTTAGCAGCTCTGGTGACCTTCAGCCTTCAGTCCCTGTATGTAAGCCCTCCTTGCCGACCATCCTGCCTCAATCAAGCACCCCTCACACATACATATCTGGCTGAGCCCATTTGGTTTGTGCTACAGATCTTTTACAACATTTTTTTTTCATCTTGCATGTTTTGAGACAGAAATAATGTATACATATATATGCATACCAACATCCATATCCATCTAAATCCAAAATCTTTTTGAAATATGTTGAATAAATTAAAGTAAAAATGAAGTATAGCAGTACAGCTAAAATCATGAAAGTCAAAAATCTTTGTGATTTTCAAATTCTCAGTCAAAATACTTTTATGTTTCAGAAGGGTCAGAAAATCGTGTCTTGACTCCAATCCTCAGAGTGGGCATGCAAGAGTAAATGTTTGATTGACAGCTGAGCTGGCAGTGACACAGACACAAGCTGAACACCAATTTTCACTGGTGGCAGTAGTTTACAATACAAAGACAGCTCATTGCTAAAAATGCAGAAATTGCTTCACACTGCTTTACCAGCAGTCAGTGTTTGAACTGGTGATCTTGCAGTTGAGTACTGGACATGAGCTCTATGCTCTAACCTCATGGCCACTGAGTTGGACAGCAGTTTGTATGTCAGTATATGTCTATATAAGTTGAATAAAAGACTTAATGTATGAAGGATGTGGAAATGTGGTTTCTTGCCCTATCACAATAAAGCCATAAAAACAATTAAGAGTGACAGGAAATGGAGAGAGTCAGGATGATATGCAGCAAAGAGCCGTGGGGTGGATGTAAACCCTGGGCCACTGTGAAATGAACACAGCCTCTATATATGTGGCACAAAATCTACCAATTGAGCTATAGGGGCACTCCTAAGGTGTGAAATATTGTAAGATGTACAAATATAATTACTCCAATGAACAGCAGTGGGTAATGTCATATTTTCATGTACCTATGGACTTTAGGAAACAATGTAGGCAACTTTATATGAATTATGGTTTTGTTCTCCAGTAATGGTGGTAATTAGTATTGAATGTATGGACTAAGCTGGGGATGACCTTAAATTACACAATATACCACAACTACCAAGTAGAATAGCACACACAAACAGCAGCTCAGTCTGGCACACAAGCATCGCAAAGTTGTATCCCATCAAATGGGCGCTATTGTGGGAAATTCATTGCACAGAGCGATTTTTACGTAGGCCTGCTTGTACAGTTAATATATCTGGCAAGTGGCAAAATGGTGATACTTGTAATTATTCCAATAGCCTACAATATCTGCTCATAGCAACTAAAGCATGGTTAACATGTTCTATGGTTATGTTTAGGCACTGGCAGCACTTGGTGAAAGACTTGGGTAAAGATGTTAGTCAGACTTCAATATAGAAAAATGTACAATGTGATTTGAATCAAAAGACAGATATATGAGATAAATGTAGCTCTACAATGCTCAATCCAGGCGAAGATTATGTTTGTCACCACAATGTAATTTGGAAAATAATTTATAAGATATAAATGTAATTTAGAGGAGACAGGGTATAGGGAGAAAATTATGCATTTGCTGGAAGACTAATGTAGGTTGATGTTCAAAGTCTGAGACTGTTGTGTCTCAGGGGGATGTCTGTCTGTTACACTGTATCCACAGGCTACTCAGGCATAGTGAGAGCAGCACCTTAGCAGAGCAGAAGCAGCTTCAGTCCTCCACAGGACGCATTTCGGCAAAGTTGAGCCACCCACGTTTTAGCCCAACACACAATCACTGAAATTACTCTTAGAAAATAGAGTCGATGTCAGTGACTTGTCGGATGATTAAATTGTGTTCCATTTGCACTGGGACCCCCGTTGTATCAATCAGTGATTGCAATATAATGTCTGTTTGGTCAAAGGAACAACAGCATTCTGAGTGGTTTTGCAAACTGTGGGTGCACCATCATGCAAAGAAAATACTGAACATGAACATTTTTCTTTTGCCTGATTATTTACACAAAAGAGAAAATGAGTCATGTAATTAACAGTGCAGATCTGTACGTTGCAGAAAAAAAAATGCAATGTAATTTTCTTAGGACTTAGTAGTGATAAAGGATTCATGACACAATAATCTACTTGGTGTCAGCCAGGCATACAAAGCAGGTTTTGCCTGCATTACTTTCCCATGGTGTCCATTTCATTGTGGGATAACTTGACCTGTAACCCCTGAGCTTGTAGCCTCAGCAGCCTGAGACGAAATCGCCCACTGAACCGGAGGCGTGTACAGGTCACTGGCGTTTTCGATCTACTCACCAGGATGAAAACAACCCCCACGTGCCTCAGAAGCTGAATGAGGAGGGAAGAAAAAGCGGTGACTAGGAGATATAGAGGCAGCCTGTGAGACGAGGAGAGAGGATGGAAAGACTCCGGCACAGGGAGGGCAGAGGGAGGCAATTTCACTAACTCTAACTTCCTCTGCAAAATTACGGCTAAATGGAAAAATAATGGAAGTGGCATCATTGGCCTCCTAGCATGGCGCTATTAGTATGCCAGTGACATGGAGCGGGGAGACCGACAGCAGTTATGTATTTTTGCAAGTATGCATATAATTTATTGTGGGGAGCACAATTTACATGGGTAGTCAATGCCTGTTTTATGGGCTCACAAATAGATGTATGAATTGAAGCATATAATGGTGGGCAGCAGCAGGCACAAATACATTCTAAATCTTCCAAATGTATTCCACGAAAAATGTAACCAAGGAATATAAAACAAATTAATTCTTCCATGTTATATGTATTGGTTTTTGATTTACTAATCTAATTGGGGCAAATTTGCCCTTACTGTGAGACCATACTGTTTCTACGGCACACACACATTTAAAGATGTCATATTCATATGACAAAACATACAACGTGCAGTACACTAATTTATGTTTTTATATCTTTATATAAAAAGATCAAGTAATGTTATATAATGAATGATAAACCCACAGAGAAAATTGCAAATTTTGGTGATTGAAACTAGGGGTGGGCGATACCACAAAATTTGGTTTACGATACCAAGTAATACAAGGCCAATATCACCGATATTGATACGAATAATTAAAAAAACTGACAGTTTTTTTAAGGCAAATAACAAAAATAGTTGGCTCATGGGAAATCACCTAGGTGAAATACCAAAATAATTTGGTCTATAGCTTATCACACAATCTGTACATGTAGCCTAAATAAAGGAATCCTATAACTTTCACAGTTATGTAAAAAGGTGAGGCGTTTTCATGTTTCAGGTTTGAGGTATATTACATTTTTCAGTTTCACTAACATAATTAATCAAGATAACAAGCTTCAATGGGCTGAATATATTATGTGGAGTTCTGAATATAGTAATCTATATGTAACCAGTTTGACTAAGACATTTATTTCGCTGCATGCCTGGATATTCCCTGCCTCTGAAAAACTTTGCCATTGAACTGTCTGAGGGGTTTGGGTGCTGAGGCATTCCCCTCCTCCTCCCTTCTTTGCTGAAGCAGAGTTCTCTTTCTCATGTTTTTTAGGTTTTAAACAAGTTTGTGGTGTTGCCACAGTAGTGAACAACCTTATACACACATCACAGTTAAGAGCGTTTTCATTTACAGCTGTAAAATAGCTTCAAATGATGCACCTATTTTGTTGAGCCATCACTGCCGGATGTTGGATAAAACTACTGAACAGGGTGCACACCTGGGTGAGCTGCACGTGTGTGTTTTTAGACAGATCTATTTGTAGTAGAAATACAATTATGTGGGTACAACATAAAAGGGAGAAACTGAAACTAATCCCTTTGTATCGATCCAACTGATGCTAGAACTGAACTTCAAAAGGCATACATAGTAATGGTAGTATCAATATTTTGGGATTGATCCATCCACCCCTAACTGAAACAATGTTGATGAGAGAACAGTATGCAAAGGTGACTTGAACAATGTCCTTTACCGATACATCTGATGTGTACAGCATTTATCATTCGTATACAATTTGTTTTTACATTTTTACTTGAGATACTTCTGCTTTCCTTCTATGGTAAAATAAAAGTAACTGGCCATTCCCTAAGCATGTGAAAAAAGAAGCCATGAATTGTCTTTGGCAATGAATGATTGGACCATGTACAAATGCAAAACAATACAGCCCTCCCTCCCTCCCTCCCTCCCTCCCTCCCTCTGGTTGTACACCGGAACCAAGGACTTTATATTACATCTGGACATAGACTTGGAGTCGAAGTCCCATTCATTCCTATGAAAGCTGCTCATTTGGCGTTTTGAAGCCAAAAAAGCTTGACTTCCTGGCTATGAAAACACCTGGATCTTCCATAGAACGTGCGCACTAGAGACTTCCGCTGACTGAGCCAGCTAACTTCCAGTTTAGTGGAGAAACAGGGAAACTGGGAACTCAGGCACATAACACCACTAGCTATAGCAACATTGTAATTCATGCTAGCGCCAACAAAATATTTCTGAAGCAGTCTGAGATCATAAAATATAGCTAAGCCAGGACTTTTTAAGCTACTAGAAAGATGTGTCTGCATCGATTAATTGTCTCTGGTCCCTTACCCCAGCGGGGTAATGATGAAACGTACAGTAGGCTTACAGCTATGAACCGCCACTGTAGGGAGCAGGGATACAGGTTCGTGGATAACTGGCCCTCTTTCTCTCACCTGCTGAGAGTGGACGGTCTTCATCCTTCTGGAGTCGGCGCTGCTGTTTTATCTAGCAATATAGACAGGTGTTTGAAGCAGGTTTGAAACTGGGGATGTAGCACTCGGCAGGTCACAGATGATTAGAGAGCCTGCTAGTGATACAGTCAGTGCTGGTGTGGCGTCTATTAGCCTAGTTAATATGGCTAGTCAGGGATATAGTGCAGAATACCAGACTGCTTGCTTAGTTTACAACATTGAGACTGTCACCTTCCTTCGCCACTCTTTCATTGAATCATCACCTCTAAATGTGTCAATCTAATTTTAATCTCCACCACTGACAGTGGGGAAATGTCTCAGCAAACACCTTTTACAGTCTTACATAACAGAATACCAAAGCTAATCACTACTGCGTCCCATCATCCCTACCTGCATAGGCAGCCAAAACATACTTTTACTAAAAGGTACCTTGTTCCAATTCATAAATTATCTACCATAAACTCCACTGAACGGCCTGTCACTGGAAACTGCCGCTCCAATGAGCTTAAAATCCTCAAATTTGGCTTTATTAATATTAGATCACTGTCCACTAAAGCCTTACTGATTAATGATTTGATTATTGAGCCTAAGCTGGACATGATTGGCTTATGTGAAACAAGGCTGAAACCTAATACTTTTCTGCCATTAAATGAAGCCTCCCCTCCTGACTACAACTACGTCCATGTTGCTCGGGCCTCTAAACAGGGGGAGGTGTTGCTCTAATCTACAAATCTATTTTCAGTTTAACCTCGAACCAGGATATTAAATTTATTTCATTTGAGGCTCTGGTTTTAAAACCATCTTCATCAAGTAGTAATGGCCTTGTCCAGGGAACAGGCTTTCACCTGGTGGTAATCTACAGACCTCCAGGGCCTTACTCCTAATTCCTGGAAGAATTTGGTGAATTCCTTACAGATCTTGTTACTCGTTCAGATAAGATCCTAATTATTGGGGATTTCAATATCCACTTAAATAAGCCTTCTGACCCTCTAAGTAAAGCCTTTCTGGCACTTCTTGATATTTCTGGCTTCATTCAGCTTGTTCATGAACCTACTCATTCCAGTGGTAATACTCTGGACTCGATCCTCTCCCATGGATTAGATGTGTCAGCCCTGAATGTCGCTTCTGTCTCTTCTACAGTGTCCGACCACTTTCTCATTACATTTGAAGCGTCATTAGCCTGTCCTTGTACTGGTGACACAAATGTTTTTACTTCTCGTCATATCAGCCCAGCAATTGTAGCGACACTGAAAAAAATGCCTGGGGTCTTTGCTCCATTTGCGACAGCGAAAAGTTCACTAATGTTAACTCAGTGCTTGTTTCTCTCCTTGATTCTGTTACACCGCTCTCTACCAAGAAAAGACGATCAAAAAAATCTACTCCCTGGTTTACCAATGAAACCCGACATTTCAAACAGGCCTGCATGAAAATGAAACATGCATGGCGAAAATCTAAATAGGAAGTTTTCTATCTTGCATGGTGTGATAGTGTACTTAACTATAAGCAAGCATATTTCTCTGGCCTAATAAACAATAATAAACACAACCCTAGATTTTTCTTTGACACTGTGGCTAAACTTACTCAAAAACAACAGTCTGTGAGCTGTGCACCCTTTATTGCAAATGATTTCTTAGATTTCTTTGGAAATAAAATTGATGAGATTCAGAATTAGAGTCAGAATTATCTCTTCATCTCTGGCTTCCTCAGCAAAGTTAATTGTAAAACATCCTTATGCTGATTCTCTTCACTTTTGAAAGTATCTCCTTGAGACCAGTTTAGACAATGTCCATTGTCTAAACTGGTCTCAACCTCAAAACCAACTACCTGCCTCTTGGACCCCCTTTCGGCAAAACTGTTTAAGGATCTATGGCCAGCACTGGGACCTGCAATGTTAAATATTGTTAATTTATCACTCATGACGGGTGTAGTCCCTGCTAGTTTTAAGTCTGCTGTGGTTAAGCCTCTACTTAATAAACCACATCTTGACCCAGGGTCTCTAAATTATTATAGACCAGGATCCAACCTTCCCTTCTTCTCTAAAGTCTTGGAAAGAGTTGTGTCCCAGCAACTTTCAGTCAACCTACTTCATAATAATCTTGTGGAACCTTTTCAATCAGCTTTCAGAGCCTGTCATTCCACTGAATCTACGCTTCCTAAAGTGGTAAATGACATTCTACTTACTTTGGACTCAAACTCCACTTCGGTGCTTCTGTTACTTGATCTCAGCGCTGCATTCGATACCATAGATCATGGCATACTGTCAGACCAACTTGAAAATTGTACTTCAATATTTACTGATGTGAAGTATGAAGTATGGAGTTTCTCAGGGCTCTGTTCTTGGCCCTTTGCTCTTCTCTTTATATATTTCACCTCTTGGCCAAATTATTCAGAGTCATGGAATATTTCCACTGCTATGTGGACGATACTCAGCTGTATGTGCCCATAAAAGCTAAATGATAATTCTCAAATCACAAAATAAGAGCGCTGCTTGTAAGCGGTGAAGAAATGGATGTCAGAAAATGCCCTGATCTTAAATTCAGATAAATCTGAGATGTTGGTCATTGGCCCTGCTCGACAGAGGCAACACTTTGATCATGTGACGGTAACTCTTAACAACTGTGTTATTTCTCAAAGGTCAACTGTCAAGAATCTTGGCGTTATATTTGATTCTACCCTCTCTTTCGATCAGCACACCAAAGAAATTACCAAGCTTTTTTTCCAACCTGCGCAACTGTTACATGTTCCCCCTCTGCTGGCCAGGACACGCAACTGTGGCTGATGCTTGGCCTCCTGCCTTTCCAGGTGAAAGCAGTCTGGCTGATTATGGATAACCAATAAGAGGGGGTAGGGCACTGGGCTCTGTCTCTCTCTCTCTCTCCATACCACCTTCTGACCAGAGATGCAGTCAGTCAGCCTGGAGGCTGGCTGTGGTATTATGTTTTGTTATGTGTTAATCTGATGGGTGCAGCAGTGTCATGATTTGGTGTCTTGTTCTTGTTTTCTTTTATTTTTATATTATGCCCATTGTCATGATTCAGTGTCTTCTTGTTTTTCCTGTTTTATTTTGTTATTTTGCCCTCATGTGTCTCTTCTTGCTTTTCTGTTGCTCCTGTGTGTTTTTCCGCTCGTTTCCTCACCTGTTCCTCTTCCCTCCTCACTCCACCTGTTCCTGATCCCCTAGTCTTTTTTCTCCCTCATGTGTTTGTCAGTTCGTTCCGTGATGTTCCCTGTTACTCCGTCATTCCTCCTTGTTCTGTGTCCTGTGTAAATCCGTGAGTTCCATGTTGTTAAATGTCACTCTGTCTTGGTCCGTCTTCCCGTGTTGCCTCCCAGCATTTCTTCCCAGTGTTGCCTCCTGTGTTGGTATGTTTCTGACTTTGGTTTCTTGTTTCTCGTTTGATTTGAACTTTGCTTTTCTGTTGCACTTTGTTTAAGCTTTTAGTTGCTACTTTGTTTTTGGTCCTAGTGACTCATTTTTGGTCTGTATAGATTTCTTGTGTTTTGTATTCCCAGCTTTATTTTATTAAAGCTCACTTTTTGTTCCCCTATTTCCTGCCTCCTGTGTGTTGTCTACGTTTGGGTCCTCTTCTCGTCTAACATAGTGTAACATAGTCGTTCGGTTTTCATGGCTTCATTTCACTTAGTTTAGTTGTTTCTTTGTGTTAGGCTAGAGGGTTAGTCCAAAGCTCTGACGTCCCTGGTGGGTTGGTCTGGGAGGCTGCCCTTCTTTTGTTTATTTTGGCCGGCCCATCAGTTTGTTTGTTTGACTGTTTTGGATTTTTTTTTTTTTCCTCCCTTTGTTTGGGTTACTGTTCATTTAATAAATTCATCTTCTTTTAAACTGCTACTTGACTTTGTTGTTTATGTTGGACCTCTTATGGTGTACGTCCTGAAGGGGGTCGTAACAGCAACATAGCTAAAATTAGGTCCTTCTTGTCCATGGCGGACACAGAAATCCTGATTCATGCCTTTGTTTTGTCTCGGCTGGATAATTGCAATGCCTTATTTTTGGGTCTGCCGCGCGAGTGCACTAAAAGTCTTCAGATGGTTCAGAATGCTGCAGCCAGAGTCTTAACACATACAAGAAAAATTTGATCATATTACACCAATCTTAGCCTCACTGCAGTGGCTCCCCATTCATTTAAGATCAGACTTTAAGGTGCTACTGATAACATACAAAACTGTACACGGTCTTGCCTCGTCGTACATGTCAGATCTCATTATACCATATATTCCACCTTGTGCATTACGCTCTCAGAATTCAGGGCTCCTGGTGGTTCCCAGGGTTAAAAAGAAGTCAGCTGGCTACAGGGTTTTCTTCTGGATCCTCTGGAATAATCTCTCAACTGACATCAGACAATCTGGCTCTATTGACGCCTTTAAATCTAAACTCAAAACTTACGTCTTTGACTTAACCTTTAATTAGTCCTTGACTTGGATTTCTGGCTTCTTCAGTGGGTCGGTCTCAGTCTCAATGAGTTACCTATAGTATTAGAATTCACGTTGTCCTGCTGATGAGAAACAATCTGCTTATTCTGTAAAATGTGATGCCTCTTCACTCTGATGTCCCATGATCTCCCTTTCTCTTGTTGTCCATCAGTCAGCTAGGGCACTGAAAATCTCTCAGCGTAACTGACAATATATTATTTTCTAACTGTATGCTCAGTGGTTGTCTGGTGTTAATGGGTTGATTGTGTTTTCGCGTAGTTGGTTTGTAAAAACAAAAGGCCAGTGCTCGAGCTGATGCAGCAGATTGTGAGCTGTAGCTTCCCCAACAGTATACACACCACAGCTGCAGTGTCTCTAGGCTCATTGTGGGCGGCGCATCAATGGCAGGGCAGCCTGATAGCAGCCTACGGACAGTCGGCCATTTTCTCCACCTCACGAGCGTAGACACACTATTTGCATCGAAGAGCCTGACCGGAGATGTTGATTGTGTTTTTAGCACAGTTGGTTTGTAAAAACAAACAGCCAACTCTCGAGCTGATGCAGCAGATTGTGAGCTGTAGTTTTCCTGACACTATACACACCGCAGCTGCAGTGTCTCTAGGCTTGTTGTGAGTGGCTGATTAGGTCGGTGTGTCAGTGTGGAGAGGTCAGAGTGTTTCCCCGCAAAACTACAGCTTGAACACCATTGAAAACAGACATTACTAGGGCTGCTGTGTGAGTTAACAGTTTTTGTCAAGCAAAGAGAACGAAGCCAACAAAGCCAACCAATCAGGAGTGGAGTAGGGCGGGTCTTATCAGAACTCAGGGGGCACCCATAATAACTGGAGTGTGTCTTCTTCAGCAGTATGATTGTATCCTCTGCTGTTAAAGCAGAACAGTGATCAGAAGAGACAGTAGAATGCTTTTATACTATACATATATGTATGTATGTGTGTATATATATGTGTGTGTGTGTGTATGTATGTATATATATATACACACACACACATATGGAAAACCGTTGTCAAACACAGTTCATCACTGCATCTACGTTGAGACACTTATGTGCAAAGTGAAAGCCATATTTTGACAAAATCCTAAAATGCCACTGTCTTCTCTGGGCCCAAGCTCATCTGAGATGTTTCATTTCCATTTCAACATTTCAAATCGTTTTTGGTAGTCATCCACGTTGTGTCCTCCGGGCTAAAGAGGAAAAGGACCATCTAGATTGTTACCAGTGCAAAGTTCAAAAGCCATCATCTGTGATGGTATGGGGGTGTGTTTATTGTCAATGCCATTGGTAACTTGTATGTCAGCAAAGGCACCATTTATGCTGAAAGGTACAAACAGGTTTTGGAACAACATATGCTTCCACCCAGTCTCGCAACTTATTCCAGCAAGACAGTATCAAGTCACTTTCTTCATGTGTTTAAAGACTGGCCTGCCTGCAGTCCAGACCTGTCCCACAAAGAAAAGGTGTGGCACATTATGAAGCACTAGATATTGGGGAGTGAAATAGGGACAGCGATCAAGTAAAGGTTGCAATAATTTTAATAAAATGATGTCAGGGTAAGGAGGGAGGAGGTAGGTTAGGATTTTTAAAAGAGGATATTGCTAATGCATTAGCCTGTTAAGGGTTTACACCGCTCACATATAAAACAGGGCAGCCAACAAGCCCACAACATAAATCCTGCACAGCAGCAATGTTTGGAAGAAAGGGAGATGAAGGGATTTGTCCTTGGGTGGGAGAGAGAGAAGGATCAATAATAGATATTCTGACATAGTGAGTACATTGAATGACTGAATAAAGGGGCATTGGCATATATATCTTATAAATGAATAAATCCAACAAAATCATAAGAAGCATGATTAGGGGTGTAAAAATTAACCAATATAAATCAGTTTTAAAGTTAAAGATACGACTACACCAATAAGCGGACCTCTGGATCGATCTAAAAGTACTGTCAACCAGTTGTTGGCCCGATTTTAAAGTTATGAATCGGTTGAATGAAGCTGCCTTGCTGCTACTTCCTCACAGCGTCTTCAAACTCTCGTAAAAGTTCAGAGGTGAAATCATACATTCTATCTGAACCATATTCGATTACTGCTTAAACAGATACGGATGGAAAGGTATTTATGAGCAAATGTCCTTAACTTAAAGCACATCATAGCATTGTGCCACAAAAGTGGCACAATTTTGTGTATCCGCAAGGTTTCCTTTACTGCCATTTGAAGGAGCATATGAATAACAATGGCTACTGCAGAGTAATATGAGCTTGAAATTAATGTTGATTGTATTTTTTCCAACTGAAAATCTACTGTTGGTGGGCTTTTGGTCCAGTGTGAAAGGCGTATGAGGGTGAGCCCACACACCCTTTGAAGGACACTAATTTTGATCCGTGATTGCATTTTTGCAATTACAGTACTTCACAAAGCTCATGACTATAGGTAAGGACTGGAACATCGTTTGAGATTTGCCACCGCTCCCACTTTTTGGCTGCCCCATAAGATGCCCACTTCACTGCTGATGTCTCCACATCCTCCTTTCCTCCTACCATTAGGGTCAACCCAGCCAGCCATGGCCTCCCACTCTCCTCCTCTCGATCCCCCATTCTCTCTCCTTATGTCTGCATGGCTGATCTTGTTCTTTCTCTCCCTCTCTCTGGGCGGACACCTGGCCAGGCTCAGGAGATCGATACCAGCCACGGCCCTGCAGGAGAACCCTGTCAGCTGCTACTCTGGATCCTTGCCGCTCCGGCCACTGCCACACCATCCGTCAAACTCATACCACACACACAAGATGGATAGACCTACATACACATAGATGCTGTATGTGCAAACACACGGAAGAAAAGGAAACAAAATGGGAGCTAAGCCAATTTAGAGCAAAATAAAGTGAAATTTGTTGTAGGAATCATGTTGACTTAAAATAGCTACAAAATATGTAAGACTAAAATATGTATTTTAGCTCTGTTTTTAGAGGTCACAGCACCAATCACAAGTATTGTGTTCATCCAAAGCCTGATATATCTTCCTGAAATATCTTCTTCCTCTGTGCCACAAAAGCTCCATTGTTGTCCAAAAACTATTAAAAACACATCAACAAGACACACTGTTGCACATGTTGGATGGATGACATGTTCCATTACCATGAACACACACACATACTACAGTTTATTTTACTCATTTAAACCTTCACTGTCCTGCTGCAAGAAATACTCACTAGAGTGTATTAATCCACAGATGAAAATAGGCCCACAACAGCACTATTTACTCAACTGAGGTGGGGTTTGATAGCAATTTATCAAATCTGAATCCAGTATTGAATCAGCTTATCAGGTAGGAATCTTGCCACGGTAAAGCTTACCCTCATGTGTAATATTAGCACTTAATAATTTGCTCTCAAAATCAAAAACTTTTTGCTCATGTTATCTCCATTTCCCTGAAAAAACTGAAAAATAGTAATGTCAGTAGAATGAAATAAAACTTACTTTACTTACTCCAGCAAGCAGACTGACCCTCAGGCGGTGGATATACCTTCTGTTAAACCACATGTTTGCGTCGGCAACAGGCTGCATTGTGAATAGTTGTTCACATATTTGCCAATATACAACGAGTGTTACAGTATGATACCACTAGATGGCACAAGTTAAGTTGTTGTCCCATTGTTGTCCCTGCTGCTGCTGCTGCTGACGTGCTTAAGCGGAATTACGGACTGAGCCCTCGTGGGCTTCAGTCGGACGTACCGTGACTTGTTCACTGTCAACATGTCATGTCTGCAAGTGCGTGAGACTGCAAGGCAAATATAAGCCCCTGATAGACAGCCCTAAGGACTGCAATAATAAAAATCATTTTGATTACCTCTACAGTCTATGCTTCTACATATTTCTATATTATGATGTATTTGAATATAATTTGTAGTCCACATGATTCAAGTAATGTTATAATAAAGTAATTGTTATACACATTCCTAATAAGTTCTACAATGTCACATCCATATTGCAATGACTTGTGGGTAATTAAATCAGTGAAGTACGGTGAATTCTGCAGCTCAAGCAGACCCCCTGGACGTCTGCAGAAAGTCCACTTGAGGGCCCTTGTGGACTGGATGAAATGAGAGTTTGGAAAACCCCCAAGACTTCACTGCACATGCAGACTCGCAGACATTGTGGGCGCAAGTGCAAGTGCAGTGAAGTCCAGACATTTGGATACAGCCTTAGTGACTCCTTAAGATCCCCATACTGGCGCATAGTATTCAATGGAATGTGCATTACTGACACTCCAAACAGACGCAGGATACGCAAGCCAGCTATAATATGTACCCAAACGCATTGTTAAAAGCAAGTATATCTTTGGGTATGACCTATTTCTAGTTCCTGTATGTCAGCCAGTCAACATGAGCCAACGTTATACTTTCTAGAGATCATGGGATTTCCCAAACTGAATAAATACCACACATAAAAACACAGTAGCTAGATAGTAGATAGAATAGCTACATAGATAGCTAGTAGTAGCTAGATTTAACTACTACATCCGCAAACATGTGTTAAGGGAGTGGCACTGTGGCCCCTGCTCACTGGCACGGCTGATGGAAGATGCAAGATTTTCTAGCAACAACAAGGCTGAATAGTTTCCATATGATCCAAACATTTCCAATAACTTCAGAGGACTGTAAAGTCCAAAAGTCAAAATATATTAATATAAAGATAGATGTAATCATTTCCAAAATTCATTCCAAATTCATTCAAAAACATGTTTTAATCTAAAAAAATCCATTTTTGTTGGCATGTAGTGTAATATGCCTTGGACTGCCTTTCCTTTGCCTCTCTTCTGTAACTTGCTTTTTGGATTTTGTACATTGGAAATATAAAAATGTATATAAATGTGTGTGTATATATATATATATATATATATATATATATATATATATATATATATATATATATATATATATATATGTACATGTATATTAGAGCCCGACCGATATATCGTCTGGCCGATATTATCGCCCGATATTAGGCATTTTCCAAACTATCGGTATCGGCATTTATAATGGGCGATAAATGAATATTTAAAAAATTCAATAAAAACAGACGAAACACCCTTCAACCATGTTATGAGTGTTGCATAGTTTGTCCACCAGAGGGCACTCTACAACGTCCCTGTTGGCAACACCTGTGTTTAGAACACCACAAACCCTACAACCAGCTGATCCAGCCAGAGTCGGGCAGAGCAAACCAGTTACCCACGACTGAGATCATCGTTGAAGTGTGTTCATGGTAAGTTGGCAATTGTCACGAGAAATACATAGCTTGATTAACAATTAAAATAACATCCCCATCAGTTCTCTTAACTCAAATAAGCATGACAAAATTTGTGACTACCATGTCCAGTTTTGCTGCTGTTAGGTGTAAGCCGAGAGTGAAACTGACTTAGCTAGTAATTTTGATGTTCCTCTGTTCTGTTGTGACAATAAAACAAACAAGTTTATTTTTAAACTGCATTATCATATTATTTCAGTGAGGACTCATAAATAACTACAAATAACTAATGTTACGGAAATCTGTTTATGTTTTGTTACGTGTTTCTGGATTTATTTTTTTATATATATATATCGGCCGATATATCGGAATATCGGATTTTTAAATCACCAAATATTTGTATCGGTATCGGTCAGGCTCTAATATATATATATATATATATATATATATATATATATATATATATATATATATATATATAAACATTTATATACATATATATATATATATATATATATATATATATATATATATATATAAACATTTATATACATTTTTATATTTCAATGCCTTTTCACTGTCATCTACACTGTACATGCATGACTTGAAATGAGGGGTGACTGTTCTTTTCCTATTTCCAGATAACAGTTGACAAGTTGACAAGGCAATTGACAAGTTGTATTTTAACCATGACCACCATTGATGTACAATAGTCAAGTGGTTATGACACATAAAATATAACCATATTGTCCCCAGTTTGATTCCGGCCGGGGACCTTTGTTGCGTGTAACTCCCGACTCCCTCCTTGCATTTTCTTTCTTTATCTCCACTATCACTATCAAATGAAGGCAAATGCCATGAAAACAAACATGGCTGTGATCTTTCCATGTGCTTAACCTAGTAGTTTTCTTTTTAATCATGACCACAACTATTTCCTAACCTTCACCTGAGGTGGGTTTTTTTTAACCGTACTGTGATCTTTTGCTAGTTTTTATGCCTAAACAGAACCAAAACATAATCGTAGCAATCGCAAGTCAAAAAAGAGTAAAAAGAATCGTGTTTGGAACAGCCATTTGTTTTCGAAGGCACCACCTCCAGATCAGACAACACTCCTTTAGGTCATTTAGCAAGAGGACTAATAATTTAGACAATTTGTGTATAAGCCTGCCATTATGTGCCTATTTCAAATCCTGGTGTCACAGGAAACAACAACAACCTCTGAGCTATATCCTATATAGTGAACCACAGATTGACCCTAACCCTAACCCTAACCTGGTCGCTAACAGCTCTTACCTTTTCTTTTGCAGGGATTTAGCCTTTTTTAATGCCAGGGCTCAACTCCTCAAGTGCAAAACAAGTTTACTTGGTTACTATTTTGCAGGGGCCCCACAATACAAACAAGCCAGACATGGGTCAACCTCTAGCAGTACTTGGAATATATGTCATTAAAGGAGCAGTATGTAGTTTTGGAACTATTTGGAATATTAATGAGATAATAATACAAACTCAGAAATATACAGTATATATTTTTTTTCCATAACTGAATAAACAAGCTATTCTCAGAGGAAAATGAGGTCCCCAGAACACAATTTGGACTGTTTTGAGGAAGCATATCCTTGTTCTGCTGCAGGTACTATTTGGCTTATATTGTGCAGTGATGAGCTTATATCAAGAGGTGCACAGATAAATCAAACATGATTTTGCCACCTGATCCTTAGTAGGTCACCGCCTCACCCACCACCACATATCTGCTGCTACTATTATGGTATAATAAAGGTGTATGGTGGGGGCAAGGTGGATGAGACATGGAACCTGACTGAGAGGGAGGTGGAGCGTGTGATCTGAACTTGGCGTGGGGCAATGACCATCAGGGAAATGAAAACAAATGGGTTGTCATCCCCCTGGAGGAAATCTATCCTCATCTATTTTTAGCTATCAAGTTTATATGGTTGGTATGGTATGGTTGAATTGCATTGTGCTGATCATTTTCAGAACAAAGCTTCTAGCATCTACATTATCTTCATCTGAAGAACATAATTTGCAGACAGCAGTCATCAGGTGTGTGAAGAGACCAGCCTGTGTGTTGGAGTTAGATAGACAATGTTTTGCAATGTTGCTGCTAATGTAAACCCAACACCATTACAGCTGCTTCATAGTAATAGCCATTCAGTCAGAAAAGTTGTTCATGAGCATAGAAGTTTGTTCTTGACCTTGGGATCAGTATGTATTACAAACCAATCTCAGGGTCTACATTGTGTTGATCTTTGTTAGCCAGTATAAGGCCTCATTCTTACATAATCTGGCAGTGCAACAATTAGCCATGTCATTAGTGTCATTCCAAGGACTGTTCGTGTCATAATGTTGTGAACTAATCCCTCCTGATCCAGAAGGTGGCAGTAACGTACCTCAAAGCAGTTTGATAACCGTCAATAAACTACAAAGGAGAAGCTATACCAGCATGCTATGCTACTAGCATGCCGGTTCTACGTCTGATTGTCCACATCAACAGATTGAAAAAAAGAAACACATTTACTTGCAATAAACAACCAGGATGCAAGGGGACTGACTTGTCCTACTCTGCCTCTGATCAGGGTTATGCCTTCATCATAGTCAGAATCGCAATTTAGCATGCCAGTCCTACAGTGATTGTTCACATCGACAGATGAGAAAAACACATTTACTCTATATAAATAACCAGGATCCGAGACCTATCGTTATGGGTGTTTAAAACTAGTCCAGAAGTCCAAACTGAGTGAATACATGTGAAACAACATGTTCTACTCCACTGTGTTTTTGGTCATTCATGATGCTAGCATTTTTTTTTTTTTTTGAAAAATATTTTTATTGCATTTTCAAAAACACAGAACACACAAAACTGCTCAGACATGACAGAAAATAAATAGTGGGAAGAGCAAAATGTGGGTACAATAAATAATTAAAAAATAATAAATAAATTAAAAAAAAGTGACCATGGGCACATTTTCTGACCAGCCCCCTCCCTATCAATCTCCTGCAGCAATACATGGCAGTATCCAGATGACTATGATACAGAGCATATAAGCATAACAAGGCCAGAAGGTGTTTGTTAGAAAGTGATCACTTAGAACAAAGTTATGAAAACAGGCTAGGCTGATTTGGGAAAACCACGAAGCAAGGAGGATGACAGCGTGGGACCAATATGCTGCAAGTAAGGGTTCCAGACCCTATAGAAGGCATCTATTTTGGAGTGAAGCATACATGTGATATATTCACTAGGAATGCAGTCCATAACGATGTTGTGCCATGATTTTTTTGTTGGAGCAACATTCTTGATCCAGATGAGCAGAATGTTCTTTCTTGCAGCAAAAGTCAGTATATTGAAAAGTCTCCTGTGTTTTCTGTCAGTGATCTGATCATCCGGGAGACCAAGTACCAGGCACATAGGGTCCATCCGTATCGAGACACCAAAGATGGCAGACAGTTCATTCACAATACTAGACCAGTACAATTGTAACTTCACACATGACCAGAGGCAGTAAAAGTAATCACCAGTCTCAGAATTGCATTTCCAGCAAAGCGGTGAATTATTGGCGTCCATTTTGTTCTTGACAACAGGTGTTATATGCGTGCGATGTACAATTCTGAACTGTATGGATTTGGTGCGATTACACACAGAGATTTTCATGGCCTGAGACCAGACCTCCCGCCAGTCAGCATCATCTATGGCAATGCCAAGATCTTTCTCCCAAGCTTGCTTGGTGGCTTGTGAGCTATGAGGAGAGCTAGAGTTTAGGGCTTTGTAAAAAACAGTAATGCATTTCTTACTAATCTGTAGAGACAGGGCCTTCTCAACACGTGAAGTGGTATTATTCGTCCTTAAGGTGGTGTTTTTAATTATGAAATCTCTAATTTGTAAATATCTGTAAAAGTCACCTTGATTAAATAAATCAAATTGTTGTTGCAGCTGCTGAAAGGATAATAAAATCTGGCCATTAAACAGATCACCCAATTTCTTCAGCCCTCGAGTGCTCCACACTTTAAAGCCCTGGTCCTTACAGCCTGGCAGGAAGTCCGGGTTGTCAAGAATGGGAGTGAGAGGAGATGTTAACTGAGCCCGGCTTTCTATAGAGCGAATGGATCTCCAAGCTCTGATGGTACTGAGAGTAATAGGGTTAGAGCAGAGTTTTTTGACAGATTCAGGGTTATTCATAAACAACAGATTTACCAAGGGACACTTTGACTGAGAGGACTCAATATCATGCCAAATTAAGGCAGGATCACGGTTGAGCCAGCTTGAAATCACCCGCAGGTGTGAAACCAGTTGGTAAAATCTAAGATTAGGTACATCTAGCCCTCCATCACAACCCGCCATTTGAAGTTTTGTCATCTTGAGACGCGGCCTCCTCTTGCTCCAAATGAAGGAGCTTAGCCAGCCTTCAAGCACCTTAATAACCTTGTTTGACAATAATATAGGGATCATCTGCAGTGGATACAGCAGTCTGGGCAGGACGTTCATTTTTATAAGAGCCACCCTCCCTAGCCAGGAAAGAGGAAGAGTGGCCCAACGGTCTAAGTCAGCCCTTATAGCTTCCAAAAGGGGGGGGAAATTAGACTTAAACATCTGACCAAACGTAGGTGTTACATGGACTCCTAAGTAAATGAAACCGGCAGGAGACCAGCGGAATGGAAAGGGCTCAGTCATATCTGGAACACAAGTTAACGATCCTAGGGGCATAGCTTCGGATTTTGCAAAGTTAATTTTATATCCTGAAAAGACACTGAACGACGAAATGACCTTAATCAGGCAGGGAACAGAAGTTTCAGGTTTCGACAGATGTATCAAAATGTCATCAGCGTATAAGGTGATTTTGTGTTCCCTTTCACCAACGAAGATACCCGAAATTAAATTGTTTTGCCTTACTGCTTGGGCCAGCGGCTCAATAGCAATATCGAATAACAAGGGGCTTAGGGGTCGCCCTGTCTATTCCCGCGGTGGAGGGGGAAATTGTCGGATCTCAGCCCATTAGTCAGAACCGCCGCCGTCGGAGTATTGTACAGAACCCTGATCCAATTCACAAAATTTTCGCCGAGGCCAAATTCTTCCAAAGCAAAAAACAAATACGACCACTCGACCCGGTCGAATGCCTTCTCGGCGTCGAGAGACAGCACGAGGGCAGGGTCCTGGCGACTCTGGGTTAGCTGGATGATGTTAAGGAGCCTCCTCAGATTATCACAGGAGTTCCGGCCCTTGATAAAACCGGTTTGGTCCTCCTTGACAATATGGGGCAGCACCTTCTCTAAACGTGAGGCCAGAATTTTGGAGAGTAGTTTTTGGTCAGAGTTAAGTAAGGCTATTGGCCTGTATGAGGCACAGCTTTCAGAGCATTTTCCTTTTTTAAGGATGAGAGAAATATTGGCCTCCCTGAGGGACTGAGGTAGGATCCCATTTTCAAACGAATGATTGAGCATAGACAACAAAGGGTCTAAAAGAATATCACTAAACTCCTTATAAAACTCGCATCCAAATCCATCTGGCCCTGGGGCCTTACTGGACGGCATAGATTTCAAAGCAAGTAGCGCTTCCTCTCTAGTAATTGGGGCATTTAGTTGTAATTTTTGATCCTCTGTAGCTTTAGGGAGTCTCAAATCTGCGAAAAACTGATGCATAAGAGTTAGGGCATTGTCAGGCTGTTCAGCTGCTAGCATTTTTTTGACTAGCTTCTGTGATTGGCCAATGCATCATGATATCATGTTACTGTTTCAACTTTTTTCAGTCCACACCACTGCAGCCTAAACACACTGCTCTTACTCAGATAAATGGGAGAACTGGCATTTTATCTGCAGCACAAAGCCCTGTCTGTGTTTAAACATGGTCTTCGACATTAGATGTGAATGTTCGACTAGATGTTTCTAGATGTTTGTCCATTGACTCCCAATCAATGACATTGGACCTCTTCACAGTGAGTGTTTTTGTTTTGGGGATGTGGAGTTTGCTTTTACAAGTTCTCCAAGTCAAATTCACCAAACCATCTTAACTGAGCATGCTTGTTGTATACCATTGGAATCAGCCTCTAAATTCTTGCATGCGGGCTGCCTGCTCTACTCTCCCTGAGACCTGTAAATAGACTGTAATGTTAAAATCGGTGGAGTTCCTTTTTTAAGTTAGCAGCGTCTGAGAAAAATTAAATCAGCAATTCACATCCAAAATCAGAGATCAGTTTTGAGCCAAGATAGGGGTTACCATAACTGTCTGCTTAAATATGTTGTTTTTATTAGATAGGGTCCTATTCAGCCTTTATTAGTAGTAGTTCTAGGAGAGAGATGGTTGGAAACAAGGCAGTTCCCCAGCCAAACTTGTTCCAAGGACATTCATGAGTTCAAGAGTCTCACAGTCTGAGGAATGAAGCTGCTCCGTAGTCTGGGGGTATGGCAGCAGATACTTCTGTGTCTTTTGCCAGATGGCAGCAGGGTGAACAGACTGTGATTAGGGTGAGTCTTGTCTTTAGTAGTGTTTTTTTTCTTTGTTGTGTTTAGTAGGTGTATTTTGGGATTTTGCTCAGAGCCAGACGTACTGTTTCTCCCTGGTTCCAGTCTTCAGAGACTGAGATTGATCCTCAATTTACTAAGGATATTTCCCCAAATGTTGAACTATTCCTTTACATTTTCCAAGGGACGTTGGTAAAAACAGAAGCAGCCACAGTTCTGGGCAACAGGCACTTTCAATTTAAATTGAGACTTTCAGAATATCCTAAACATCTAGGGCAATTTCTCTCAGTTAATACTCTCCTCCAATCATAGCTGCTAACAGGGCCCTACAGTGTCCATGATATAAATGACCTGGTTAGGGCCACAGGACTGGATTTGTTGAGGTAGAAAATGTGTAAACTGACAAGATGACATGATACAAAAACTGTCCCATAGCCAATATACTGACCATTGTGAGACTAGCAGAGCCTCATGCTGAGACAGGAGAGAGATAGGAGGATTAGTGGGGCTGGGAGACCACATTTACATTAGCGGTGGCCCCATAATTCTCCCGGAACTCTAGCATAATGGCTACATTCCCACAATAGGCCATAAAGATTCTAACAACGGCTCCTTCAAAATAATGCGAGACAATAGGGAATGTCACATCTCCCCATTATTTATTTATTTTAGAGTGTAGTGTGTGTGTGGGGGTGTGTGTGTATGTCAGAGGATGTAAGCATCAGAGAAAGCTCATCAAGTCAGCGAGATAATTAATGAATATTTTAAATGTCATGATGATGGGAACCACTTGACAAGGACCAAAGACTGACTGGGGAATGATTAAGAACTCTCCCTCATCGCTGGTCCATCTAACCCACCCCCCTCCACACACACACACACACACACACACACACACACACACACACACACACACACACACACAAACTCGCAAAAGGCCAGACAACCCAGGGCTCAAACTTAATTCCAAATGTGGGGTGTTCACTCCCCCCGCCTCACCCTTTACAACATCCACTGCCCTCCACTTCCATCTGCAGCCACTGTGGGAGACCCTTCCCATATCACAAAACCATCATTCCTCCCCCTGCACGTTCCCACCTTTTCTACTCCACTTTTTCTACTCCACCTGTCCTCCTCTGACCTCCTTAAATATGAGATGGAGAACCACAAACAAATACAGATTGAAATCTTAGGTATGCTATGTTAATGCTAAATTTTAAAAAAGTTAACATATGGGGCTTTTACATTACGAGTCAAACCATTTTTTTTTTTAGTCTCTTGGTGATCAGCTGTCAGTACTTCTAGCCAGATCTTTGTGGAGTGAAGTTTGCTTTCTCTTCTAAGTCCCAGTTTGTACTTCAGACATCTGCTGTATTTTACCATTATTTTGTGTTGAGTGTGGGGTTAGAGTGTTGGGACCTCACTACACGATCCTAACAATAGAGAGGCCTGCATGCAAAACCAGAAGCCTAACGTGTGGCCTCCACACACTAGCAAACCCTGCAAACAAAGTTTTGCCACGACAGCCATGATGTCAGGATAGTTTAAGTTCATCTGTACGTCTC
This sequence comes from Pagrus major, assembly GCF_040436345.1. Taxonomy (NCBI): domain Eukaryota; kingdom Metazoa; phylum Chordata; class Actinopteri; order Spariformes; family Sparidae; genus Pagrus; species Pagrus major. Next base: position 33,041,497 of record NC_133216.1, read on the forward strand.
GGACTCATGCAGTCCCATGGTAACGCATTGCTGAAAGCTCTAGCTTTCTCCTGTGCAGCAGTTACTAAAAAAGAGCACCCAAACGTTTGTCTTTTACCTTCACCTAGGCCACAGTCTAAAACCTCGCTAGAAGAGCAAGGGACTGCTTCATGTTTAGTAAACATGTTTCCGGACACACTGTGCAATCCAGCCTCTCATCCTGCAGAAGTGTGGAATTTCCCTCAGAAAAGAATTGGACTGCTCCGCTTTCTTCACCCAAGTCAACCCCACTGTTTCTTTCGCTATGGCACTGAGAACAGCCACTGTCAGCCTGCTGATAGGATGCTACAGCGGCCAATGGCACTTATCCATGCCAAGGAACGAGCTGGATCAACAAGACGGGCAGACACACGCCAATCATCACCGGCGCACTCAAACCAAGTGAGGCTTTTATGTGTCTGGGTAGATACCAATTATTGATAGTGTATATTGCAAGCAAGTCTGATTTGCTTGTGTTTTTGTCCTCCGTTTGAGCAAGGTCGTGACTGAACCCCCTGAAATCCTTTTTGAGTTTTATTTGTTAGGCACGCACTTCCAGTTTTTGATGACATCTAGTGTTTGTTCCTTTTGAGTTTAAATGCACTTATTGTAAGTTGCTTTGGACTAATGCAACAATTACAATGTAATGTATCAAAACATTCGTAAAACTTTATGAAAACATAAATATTTTTCATGTTAAGTGGGGTCCATCGAAGTACCTCATATGCAATAAAGCAACATGCATGTCAATAACAGAAAAAAAAGTGTCTCAAAATGTTTGATGAATGCATAATATTTTTTTTGTCAAGAAAGGTTCGTGCCACCCTCTTCTCTAATCAATACGGACATAAAAATCATCAGTAAAGCATTATCTGCCAGATTAGAAACTGTCACTCTATATACAGTATAATCCACAGTGATCAAAAAGGTTTTATCAAAGGATTGGACTATTTAACAGTCATCACACAACCCAGAACAAGGAGGAAACAATCATCATTAGATGCAGAAAAAACTTTCAATCAAGTCAACTGGACATTCTTTTTTACCACACTACACAAATTTAGATTTCGGAAAGTCAACTATCAGCTGTATCAAAACACTGTACAACTCACCAGAAGTCACAGTCATAATTAACGATTAGCTTCACCTAGTTCCACACTACACAGAGGAATAAAACAGGGGTGCCTACTTTCCCCTTCTCTCTTTGCTATCTGCATTGAACCTCTTGCCACAACTGCCAGAATAATAATATTAAAGGAGAACAATCCACTCCATTTAACCATAAAATAAATTTGTACGCAGATGACATCCTACCTTATTTACAGTACCCGTAATTATCTGTAACAGAAACCATTAACCTATTCAGTAGATTCTGTAAGCTTTCAAACTATGCAATCAACTGGCCAAAACAGGTGGAATCCAGTAGCGCTAAACTTTTGTTATTCTCTCCTAATCTAATCAAACATACACATTCCCAGAGTGAAGGTCCGGTAAACCCCTTCTTCTCCCCTAATCCTCGGTTGACACCTCAGTTTACGACCATGCTTTTCTCTTATCTGTGGCATTCCAATCTGTAGAGGTTTATGCACTCATCAAGATTTCAACAAAGTTCTAAATAGCTATTAAGCCAGAACCTCATCTTCTTAATTTTAACAAATTATGAAACAGAAAGAAAAGTTATTAAAACTGATTTTTCCTACATTTCTCTACGATTAAGATTGACTGAGATTAATTGAATGTGTAAAAATGTCCTGTGTTCCGTGGAACCACAGTACCCTCTAATGGTGAGTCCAGGTATGATTGGGACAAACTTTCAATCATCTTCTTCTTAACACGTTTTTGGATTATTACCAGTAAATGTCTTTAATATGCCCTGTTTACTAAGTATTAGTGAAATTTTGGGAAAGGTGAAACACGATCTTGAAACATTATAATGATAGTTTAGTTTAATTAAGATTATAAGTCTAAACTCACAGAAACTTGTCTAAAAGCTAAAGTTGGCAGCCCTCCCACTTGGCCCGCCTGCCATTCGGAGATAACAAAACTGAGAGACATCACTCTCACTCACCTTCTTGAAATTCTTACTCTCTCTTGAAACTCTTGCTCTTACTCTTACTTTCTTGTAACGCCCTTCTTTTAATTTTTCCACGCTCTACTTATTTTTGCGTCAAGACAGCGATCTCTGCAGAATTGCTCACGTGTAGATTTTTCAAATTTTTCTAATTCTGCTGTTTTGATTCACTTCCTTTAAGTGCTTCAACTTTTGATTTGTTTTATATCGTTAAGTATCGTAACCTGATTTAGAGGAAGTGAACTTAATTAAAATTATCTTGTATTGAGTAACAACGGAAGATCCGCCTGATCAATGTATCATCCTCAGTTATTTTAGTCAAGAAGTTAAATTAGTTTACAAGTCAGAGCCTAAGAACCACCACTCAAAGCGACGAAGAAGAAACATCTTTATTAAGATCATCATCATTGATAAAGACATTTCAGTAACTGGCTGTTTCAGAAACCGTGCAAGCGGTTTCCAATGAAAGAAAGACTTTGTGCCAAACAAAACCAGCTCTGCCCCCAACGCTCACAAGCAGTGCCGTTCCGCTGGGCATTGGACAAGATTGTCACTGGCTGAGTACTTCTCCGACACCGGACGAGTTGCGCTCTTCCTCCAACATCGGAACGAGGTTGTCACCCACGGTGACACCAGACGAGCCGCAACTTCCCTCCAGCAAGTGGACCAAGACTGCCAGTCCGCAGTTGTGCTACGAACCACCGGAGAAGAAACCCACAGCCCGCTGACCTCATAACAGCTGGATTCACACATGAAATACGAGTTGGTGTCCTTTGGCTTGTCTTCAGGTCTTTTGAGCTTAAGAGAAATTCGGTCAGGTTGTCGTTAGCATTTAGAATTACTCTCGTAATATTAAAATGCTTTCACCCGACCCGTGATTTCACCATCCGCACATATTTCAATAATAATCTCATCACGTTAGTTATTACAGACTCCTCATCCCTTTGTTACTTGTTGTCATTCGTTTAAATTGCCATTCTATTTATTTACTCTGAATTATTTAGTCAATAAACATATTTAACCGTATGTCATTGTCTGTGCAGGTTTGTTTTAATGTGGAGAACCGATGGAAACTGTGTAGAAGTCACTGCTTCAGTTATGAGATTGAATAAATTGATCTGAAATTGATTAGAATTGTTCCAAGTTAACCTTGTCCAGTTGAATTTGATTAATTCCCTCCGGATTATTCAAATAGATAAAACAACGGAGGTGGTGCCCCCAGAGTCTTTTATTAATTGCCAGTGATTAATAAATTACATTTATTAGTAGTGTATCTCCTACAATACTACCCAAAATAATTTACCTTTTTTTCAATGAACCCAGGATACTCACCACCCAAATGGTTCAGTTCCCCAGACTCAATAATAAACTTTTACTGGAAAAATTAAAAAAAACAAGAATCAAATTGACAACATAACAAAAACCAAAAAACCTGGGAGATATTGATGCACCAAACTTCTATAACTATTTCCTGGCCAATCGATCACAATTTCTAACAAAATAGATTCATCCCACTGAACAATACCATCCCTGGTTAGACATCAATGAAAGAATTAGATCTATCGACCCTACCATTTCGTGATAACTCTATCATAGGCCACAACTGTTTCAAGAATATTACCATAGCCACAGCTCTGAAAGCTTGGTGTCACAAAATCATCCACTTAACACATCCTGTAAATACACACCACTATGGAATAACCCAGCCTTCTAACAAAACCATAAATCATTGAATTTCACCACCTGAAAAGACAAAGGAATCACACAAATCCAAATCTAAGCTTTAATGCACTTCACAGAACTGATGAACCAACCAAAAATATTTTTTTTCAATATCTACAACCAAAATCGGTGATGACACATAAGATCAACCTAAAACAAGAAATCATTCAAACATCCACACTAACACAAGAAATAATTAAGTTTACAAAAACTGATCTCCTTCTCCTTCCAAGCTGCACAAACTCATTAACATGGACCAAACAAATATCCTCCCCATTGCACAATGGGACGAAGACATATCCATGTCACTACATAATGACTCAATGATCATTATTGTTCTCTTAGGAGGGGAAAGAAGTGGGAAAGAAAAAAAGGGGAAAGGGGAAAGAAAAAACAAAAAACTGACATTTCACCTCCTTGCCAGGCAAATTCAACTTAGTATTTTCTTTTCTTGGACTTACTATAGTTTATTTCACTCTTGTCTATTTCCCTTCCAGCTGCTCCTTAACCACTTTCCCTCATTACTCCCCAAAACAGACACACACACAGCCACACACACTGTCATAAATTTTGTCTATAATATGTAGTGTCAATATCCCAATATTTATTGTTTTTGCTGCTTCCATTGTCTGTAATCAGTGTTTGTTTGTCTTTCCTCAATGTGTTAGTCCTGTCATGTCACCGAGTGTACCTAGTTATGTCTTGTCTAGTCTCACTTTTTATGTCTTGGTTCAATGGATAAAAAGGGAAAAAAAAGGAAATGTATGTGCACATTTCTGAACACACATAAATGAACACCAGGGGATGAGGCAGTACAATGGAGTTTTGTCAGGGCAGGCTTAATCACACCATGCTACCATACCACCATCACCCACTGCTCCCTCCACCCCCCATCTGTGGAAATGTCACAGAACAAACCGTGGTCGTGTAGGGACATGACAGCAGCTCTCTTGACAGAGCTGGCCCTTTAAATACCCCCCACCTATTTATTCAAAGCAGGGGCCTGATTTCTCGCGCTGGGCCTGATAAGAGGTTTGAAAAACAGGAACCCAATTCCCATTATCTGCCTCCCTTATTGTCTGTATTAACCTTCCCCCATGGTAACTTGTTCCCCCCGTAATGCTACACTTGTCTGGTCACAACACACTGCCTCGAGAACCAATTGCACCATGCAAATGAAGGCACAGACTCTGTTGTGAAATGGGGGGGGGGCAAGAAAGAGAAAAGGGAGAGGGTAAGAGAGAAAGGGAGAGGGTACGAGAGAGAGAGATGGTTTATCAGGAAGACGTGGCTTCTGCCAGTTGATGATTGTCTTGTCCACATACACATGCATAAACACATACACTGTAAAGGTGCACCATGTGTCAGTCATTTATGTTCATCTTGCTTGCACATGCTTGTGTGTCAGAGGTGATCGAGGGGTCTGAAAAGAGAGGAAGAGAGTATTGTTGTTTTTTTATGTTTTGTTTGTTTTGGGTGGGACTGCAACAACAGGGTCAGCCCTTCAAATGCGTTTGTCCAGGGCTGAGTGAGACATGCACCTGATCTGATGACAATGAGCTCTCAAGTCTGGTTAAACTTCACTAAGAGGCTGCTAACATTCGGTATCAACATGCGCTCTGAGTGATCCGATCACAAATGGCTTTGTCTGGACATGCATCTTGAGTGACCACCTGTGAAGGCTCAAATCATTTGTAATTTGCTGTAGCTGTTTTGCAGAGTTTAAGTTTCTTCCCACGCAACAATTCTTAAAATCACACCATCTGTAAGGGAGTCTAGGGATATTCAGTTGCTAGTTCAATGCTCAGTTGAAACAGCACATTTACAAACATCTGCTGCTTACAGAGACAGATTAAGAGAGCCCAAAAACATAATTTGCCAATGCGGACAATGTTCATAAATATGTTTTGGACATTATTACATGTTAATTTAAGTCAGCGTAAACTACAAAACAAAATCATAAACTTAATTTTGGATCTGAGCCACTGTGTGAAACAGTTTTGTCAAAATGGAGGTTGTGGGGTAAAATGTGCCAGTGATGTTGGGGCAAGTTGAGACAATGGCTCATCAAACACACACACTCAATATACCCACACAAACAGGCACACAAGTCTTACAATGTTGTGTTACACATATTTGTACACAAAAACACATTGACACTTACATTAATTCTTACACGTGCACAAAGTTTAATTTTTACTGAGTATGTTAAATTTGCATGTTTAACAAGCTGTGTTAGAAACTGTAGGTTTGTTCCCCTTCATGTCAGTGGCTCATGACAAGGAGACCAAGTGGAATAGTGGTGCAAGCACCTCCCACTGTTCCTCCCACTTTATAAATAGAGGCCTGGATGAGGCCTTCCTCCTCTTTGTCTCCAAACTTTCACCAGACTGAGTGTGTGTTGGTGCTCACCTGAGTTTGCCATGTGTCTTTGAGGATCCTTCACTGTAAGTAGTGTGTAATCTTTTTCATTTGGACTATGAAGTTTAAATATGATGAGGAACATTTGATATAATTTGCTAAATAGTACCGTGATTGAAATATCTTCAGCTTATTATTATTTGAAATATTAATTGTATTCGAATTTGCAAGTATTTAACATAATTTCAAGCTGGATTTCAAATTTTTCTGGGCAAAATATTGTCATCTCTTTCTTTTCTTTTAGAACCATGGCAATCAACCAGGAATCATTCTTATACCAACATTCACATTATTCTGGGAAAATAAACAAATAATAGATTGCAACCTGTGTTTCCTGGTGGTTTGTGGCTCCAGTTCGAACCATTATATCCACAACAAGCTGACACAAACATATGATTTTACTTTGGTTTTTGCCTTTGTTAAATTGATGCCATTAATAAAGTTCAAAATTGAAATCATCATAATTGGATAAGTAAGGGATAATGCCCAACAAGATGTTCATTATCAGGAATGAATGGATGACGTGGAGGCCTGAACTGGTTGCTTCTGCGAAGTCCATTAATTCCTGATTATGGACAACTTAAAGGAATAGTTCACTCTAGAACGAAATTCAGTCATTATCGACTCACCCTCATGCTGATGAGAAGTCCGGTGTAGTTTCTTATTCCTCAAAGTGCAGCTGGAGACCCGCGGGGGTACCCTCCGGCAGCAATAATCCATATAACGAGTGTAAATGGCGTCCGAGACGAAAAGGTCCATAAAACTACACAAAAACTTTGTAATATTCCTCCATACTGCTCGTCTGCTGAAGTCCAAGTGTCCTGAAGTGGCGACATCCAGAGTTTACTCGAAACGACGTCATTTAGTGCGGGACAAGATCAACGAGACTCGCGATGGATACACACCGGTATTTACATCCAGCTGTGAGTTTCAAAGTTTCAAATCACTAGTGCAGGCAGATCCCTCTTGTGTTTGTGTGTCGTTCGGTCGCTCACAGCTGGATGTAAATACCGGTGTGTATCTATTGCGAGTTCTGTTGATCTTGTCCCGCTCGGCTTCCGTAGTGCAATCGGCTGTGAGGGAGACTCGCGTGCCTCCAGGCAGATATAGTATAGTGACTGTTTAGGCTAGAAAAATGTACTAAATGACGTCGTTTCGAGTAAACTCTGGATGTCGCCACTTCAGGACACTTGGATTGCAGCGGATGAGCAGTATGGAGGAATATTACAAAGTTTTTGTGTAGTTTTATGGACCTTTTCGTCTCGGACGCCATTTACGCTCGTTATATGGATTATTACTGCAGGACGGTACCCCCGCGGGTCTCCAGCTGCACTTTGAGGAATAAGAAACTACACCGGACTTCTCATCAGCATGAGGGTGAGTCGATAATGACTGAATTTTGTTCTAGAGTGAACTATTCCTTTAAAGAGCTTTATTCCACTTATACCATGGTCACCTGCGAGAGAAAAAAAAACATTAAGACAATTTTTAATATTTTCATGTGTTTTGCGATCAATATAAAGAGTTTTTCACAAGCAGTAACTTTGTTTCCCTGACAACACCTGAGAGTTTGACTAATAGCTGAAGCAGTCATTACAATCCCATCAGTTTCTTAAGTAATGGAAACATTATTCACTACTCCAGTAATTAGGACAAACCTTAGATACAACTTGGCAACGGGAGATACACTAGTCCGCTCAGCTCATTGAAGCTTTCATCTCAGCTGTTAGCCTGATAGCTAAAATTATGCTAGCAAGATTCAAAGTTAATAACGTTGTGTACGGTCGACAAACAGTAAATATAATTTCACAGCGTGTTAAACAACAATGCAAACTAGTTAACCAGCCATGTCACAACGATGTGGGGGGATTGCTTGATAGTCAGCTCAGAGGGACAGTGTAGTAGCTGTAGTGGGGAGTAAATGCACATAAAGTCAGTTTACCCAGCTTTTTAAAATCAAACAGGGTTACTCACCTATTTATGAGTTGACCATTACTTGTTAACGTCAGTCCAGCCAGCGGGCATGTAGGTTACCCACTTTTTAATTTACTACAGCCCTGAGTGTAGGCTTCTTGTGGCAGCTTGTGCGTTACAAGCACCAGCCTGTGGTGTTCAGAAGGTGGTGCACTGAAGGACTACACTTCGTGTTGTATATAAGATGCTCAGAGTTTTCTTTTTAATTAAATTTTTTCTTGGCTGAGTTGTCTGCAGCCAGCTGATGCCAATCCCACTCATTTTAGACACAGGTTATCGCTCATTCATTTAGAACAGTAAACAGGCACTTTCACTGGGACTACATGAGAAGTTCCAGAGGTGTCCCTATATGAAAAGTTAGTTCACACCTTCCAGCCAATCAGAATCTAGTATTCAGACCATGGCATAACTTGTTTTAATTTCCATGGGTACACAAATACTGAGTTATATATAGTAACTATGATTTTAGTTTTCATAAAAAGTAATTAAAATGCAAAAAGGGGCTCATCTTACGCCAGTTATCTTACGCCCTTGTGTGTGTTCACAAATTCATTCAGAAATGGTGTTTCAGAAATTCACAGTTCCAGTTTCCGAGCGCTCAGAGCAGCCACTGAATGGAAGATATGTTTGGTCATAATTAAAATTCAAGATGATATGATAATCTGGAGATATAGACTAAAGCAAGTAAATGAAAAAATGCAGAAGCTTAAATGAAAATGCTCAAACTGAAAGCATTTGTAAATATGAAACTTTAAATGGCAATGGAAATAAGACAAGGGAAACATAAAATGTGAAACTCAAAATTGAGAATATTTAAGCTTAAATGGAAATGTGTCATTTAATTAAATCAAAGGGGAATGATCTCAGCAATAGTTAATCAATGTAACTTGTTAATGTAATAAAAACTCAACTCATTCCTAAGTTACCACAAGCTGACAATGGAATATTCTGCTGGTTCTTTGCACATGCGCATTTCTTATCCAGAAATTCAACCACTGACAACCCCGTTAATGAATTGGCCATATTTACGTACCTTGACCAGACACTGTTGTAGTTGACGGACTAGGTTTTGACTTAGTCTTGTTTGTTGAGTTGTGTACTTAAATTACCCAAATGTTCAAACCAGAGAAATCCACAAGTTTCATTCAAGGTAACAGTGCGTTTCATTTGGTCAGGTTCCAGAATAGAATCAGTGAGCAAGGGAGGAAGTATGTGAATAAGACAGTATCATTTAATTGTGTTGCATGTGCAAGAGTTTATTTGCCCCAAACAGCCAGATTAGTTTACTGTACATTATCCATAATCTAGCATGAAATGCCACGCGCCGAGGATGTGTGTCAGTGTTTACATTCAGGTCAACCTAACTGAACTCAAAATTCACCAGAGTGTCTGATTCTCTCTCCTCATTTTCTTCTCTCTCTCCATTTTCCTCTCCAGTGAGCAATCAACACAGTACACACTCGACAATGGAGGTTTCCTCCGTGGATTGCTGCAGCAGTCAGGTTGATAAATGGGAGTGAACATAAATCCACTCTTTAATCCCAAAAGTTAAAAAGTAATCTCTGAGCTCTCCTCCTGTCGGTAAACCGTTCGGATCAGAGCAGAACTTTGTCACCTAGCTGCAGAAAGTAGGTATTGCGTGTCCTAATATTCCTAACTTGAATATAGGGAGTGAACTACACAACATACTGTTGAGGACGGTTATGTACAAGGCTAGATCATTAGTTATTTCCATGATTACATTACTATGGGATTTTGAATTTGATGTTGTGTTGAGCATACATTAGCCCTGGATGACAATAATAATTAACAATTCAAGTGCAGCAATTGATTAAAATTGCTGCACAACACAGGTTGGATAATATTGTCTTAAGGTACAAAACTTGCCCACAGGTGCCCTCCCCCATCATCATCATAATGTCCATCTGAATCCCCAGTGACGTGTTTTGCTTGATTATAGTGGGCTGCAGCCACAGTCTGTGTTCACTGGGGTTTACATATCAAACAGGTAATCTCCAAGCCAGTTGTCAACGAAGAGGCTGAGAGCTCAATCTGGCCTGGAGGGCTGTACTAGGGGGCAGCTTGCCTGACTGCATATTGATACCACTGCAGCACGCGTTTTGTGGCAACAGTGGTTGTGTCCCCGCTCACACTCCATCCCTGGGAATATATTTGGTTCTGTCTTTGCTGTTCAGGGAGACATTGAAAAGGGGGAAAACACAGCCAACCTTGGAAAAAGCTAAAGAAAGGAAACACAACTAGGTCAGAAGTAGTGTATGGCTGAACTGTCTTGGCAAGATGCAAAAATATGTGGCCAATTCATTACTGGGGTACTCAAAGGTAGAGTCTACAATTTGAATTCCTGGATATGAAATGCTCACATACAAAAGACCTCTGAATTTTCCTGTCAGCTTGCGATAACTTGAATGAATCCACTTTTTATTACATTCATAAGTTACATTCACAGATTTGATTTTACTCATTATGATGACAGCTGTAGCCTAAAAAATATATACTGCTGAGATCTACTGATCAATTCCCCTTTATTTAATTTGAATTGAAATGAATTAATATCGAATTTCCATTTAACCTTAACCATTCCTCATTTTGAGTTTCCTTTGTCTTATTTTCATTGTAATTTACAATTTCATCTGATTGCTGAATACTTTCAGTTTGAGCATTTCCATTTAAGATTTTGTTTAAAATTAACATTTTTTTAATTTACTATCATTTTACATTTTAAGTTTGTTTTTCAATTTACTTTTTCTTTTCAAGTTAATTTATGATCTGATTATTCCATGTTAATGTAGATGGGTGCTCCATCTGCCCATCCTCTGAGGTCCGCAACCTTGCCGTCATCCTGGACTCCACCCTCTCTTTCCAGTCTCGTATAAAATCCATCACCAAATCCAGCGTCCCTCATCTGAAAAACATCTCCAGACTCTGGCCATCACTCCCCGACTCTGTGGCGGAAACCCTCATCCGTGCTTTCATAACCTCCTATTTGGACTACTGCATTGGAGTCCTGTCTGGGGTACTCAGCAAAGCCCTGGACAGGCTCCAGTATGTCCAAAACTCAGCCGCCAGGGTTCTCACCCGCACCAAGCCCTGGCAGCACATCACCCCAACCCTCCTCCACCTTTACTGGCTCCCAGTTAAGTTCTGTATCAACTACAAAATCCTCCTGCTCACCTACAAATGCCATCGCCCCCCAGTACCTCTCCGACCTTCTTCACCTATACACCCCATCCCGGAACTGCCGCTCCTCAGACACTGGCCTGTTCTCAATTGCTGATACCAGACCCCGTACCTTTGGAGACAGATCTTTCAGTGTCGCAGCCCTGACCCTCTGGAATGCTCTCCCGCGCTGACATCCGTAACACTTCATCCCTGAACATATCTAAAAAACTCCTCAAACACCACCTGTTCACTACAGCACTACAACCACTATTAACTGTGACCTGGCAGACACTCATCTTGTTACTTGTCTGTTTGTCTTTTTGATTGTTTGTCTTTTTTATCCTACTGTGTAAAGCGTCCTTGGGTCTCATGAAAGGCGCTATATAAATCCAAGCTATTATTATTAAAATAATAATTAATATTAAAATTGTATTTATTTTACTAATTTAATTTTCTATTTGGACTTTTAATTATGACAAAAATATCTCCATTCACAGGATGCTCTGAGTGCTTGGAAACTGGAACTGTGAATTTCTGAACAACCATTTTGGACTGAATGTATGAACTCACCATATTTAGCTGAACAATCACCGGACTAATGGTTACTTTTATTCATGTAAAAGTGTTCACAAACATAAACTACTACCACAATATCCCCGGACTCCCTACAGATCATGTGATTTTAAGAGTTGTTGCGTAAGGGGAAACTTGACAAACTCTGCTCAACGGCTATGGCAAATTATAATTTATTTGAGTTTTCCCGTAAATTTGGCATTAAATGCAACACATTCAGTTATTTCTGTCCTTGTAAAATGTGTCAGTTTGTTGCTGCATTATTGTACTCAGCTGTTAACAGTTTTAACTGGTTTATTCATTTACATCAAATATACTAAAGAGGATGACATAAATAACTGTAAACATGTCAAATTTTACAAATACAGTAAATAATAACCAATAAAGGCTACTTCTTTGACTCCTGTGGAGAAAGTCCCCAGATTCCCTTAAGATATCACTCAATTGTATGTGTTATTTTATGTGAGAAACTTTGTGAAATACTTTTTACAACACATTCTTAACTATTTTTACCATTCTTGTTGATCTGGCTAATGTTTTACATGAAGGTATTTTGTTCTTTGAAGAAGAAGAGCGCATGTTGATACTAAATGTTAGCAGCAACTTAGAGAAGTTTAACCAGACTTTAGATCTCATTGTCATCAGAGCAGGTCCATGTATGTGTGTGTGCAGGCTGAGAGAGCTGACCAGCCCCTCACAGCGCACAGATGAGAAAGAGAGACCTCTCTTGTGGATTGAAAGTAACGAGCATACAGCAAATACAGCAGGACCCAATAAGAATATTGAATATGTCTGGTAATCTAAAGAGGAATGCCTTCCCCCGCTGCACAGTCTAGCCAAATATAGGGAATTGTTTATGAACATAACTAAAAACATAGTGTCGTATGCCTACTTGTGAGGTAATAACCATGATATTATATCATATATCTTTAACAAACACCATTACCCATAAGCCCTAGACAAAGCAGCTCCACAAAAGTCCACAGGTGAACCCAAGGGGCCACAGTTATTTCAGACATGTCTATGATAACAGCAGCACAGAGGGGACCAGAGGAACAACATCTTTGGACAGTGATTACCTCTAAAAAGTTTGAAAAATAGGTTTTGAAAGCAATCACATTGTATATTTTGAATATGGATGAAACCAAATTATAATAACATAGGTGCTGCAGATGTAATTTTAGTTTTTTCTCTGCCCACAAAGTAATCATTGTTTAAGTGTTGTAGCGGATACTGAAATGTTCAGCCCAGCCAGAAAAAAATGTTGGTGTCTTATGTTACTGCAAACCACAGACGCATTCAAATTTGTATATGTCATATACACCATATCAACATATCTTGTGTCATATCACATTAACATTACATTTGTATGAGGTTACTTTCATGTCAGGAGGTAGCCATCAGCTCCTTGGTTTTGCTGACATTGAGCAGTAGATTGTTCTCTGTGCACCACTCTGCAAGACCGTTGATTTCCTACCCATATGAACTCTCGTCATTGTTTGTGATGCAGCCAATGATGGTGGTGTTGTCCTCGTACACAAAAAAGTTCTCTTGATGTCCGGGAGTGCAGTCATGAGTGTACAGTGTGAACAGGAGGGAGCTGAACACACAGCCCTGGGGGGCTCCGGTGTTGAGCACTAACATAGAGGAGGTGTGACTGCCAATTTGAACTGTCTGGAATCAATTTGTGAGGAAGTCCAATATCCAATTGCAGAGTGTGGTACTCAAGACCAGAGTGTTAAGTTTTTTGTTGTTGTTTTTTTTCAGTCAGCTTCATGTATCGCCTTTTAAAAAATAAAGTAACTGCACTTCCTTAACTCTAAACCTTTTTTTTAATTCAAGGTTTAGCACTGAACTTGTGAACCACAAAATATTGAAATATGTAACTTGAAAGTCTAATAATTGCTTAAAAAAAGCTAATTATATACAAAACTAAGAATTACTGCCTTGCGGTTGTATGCCTCCACCCACCAGTCAAGTGTCTGTATCTGAGCTATGGCATAGTATAATGGTATATTTTTTATAAATATTATGGTGTCACAGTAAAGTTGACCTTTGATGTTTTTGTTACGGGTCTCAACACGTTAAGTACCTCAGTAACAAATGATTTTTGGTTCGGTGCCGTTCAGGTTCCTGAAAAACACAGGTGAAAGTTCAGAGGAATGAAGACATGAACCGATGCTTTCTCTTCCCAAATTTCCTCTGGGGAGGGGGCGGATACCCTCACAGTAAGAAACCTGGGCGCAACAACACCTGTGCTCATTAGTTCCGCTCCTCTCTTTCCTCATGAACTAATGCTTTTTCTCACAGATTGTAGAAAGAATCATTTTGGTTATTAGGCTTAATACTCGTATCGTGTTTTGTTTTTATAAATAATGAAAGTAAAGACTTAAAATAATATTAATATCAATAAACAATATTACAAAAAATATTACACATTTTGAGTGTACCACATTTTGGATATAAAATGTCATAGCTTCATTATTTCATCCAAGTCCAAGTGGACATTTGTGTGTTCTTGAGATATCTTGTCACAAGAATCGGATGGATGTAAGACAGGTGTACGTTGGGACAACCCGAAAACATAGTGCTTCCAGCCATGGCTGTCGCCGATGTGGAGGCATAACAACACATCATTGACAGTAGACTTATTTGCTCAACACTTTGGCCTCCCTAATTCCCTACAAGGATCTTTAAGGTTTTGTTAAAGATCTCTGTCAACACTACCACTTCATCCTGTTTAAGAGGGTGAATGACAATTGTGAATCACAACCAACATCTGTAAGGAGTGGAGCAGACACAGCTGGGTCAGCCCGTCAAACTCCTTCACTGCTGCTTGGTCAAATCAGTATTTTGTGATCACAAGGTCATCTGATGGGATAAAGATTACTACAGCTTAAAGCCAACACCGATATGATGTGATCAGCTATATTGACATTTAAAATGAGTGATCACAAGAAGATTAGTGGTGACAGATGGTTGTCTTCTTAGCCTTACTGCTGTGCAGCCCTGACTAGGCTTGCATCATCATTTACCATAACCTCGGTTTCCCACATCAACACCAAAACACATGAACAGCATTCTAGCATTTTCAAATACATTGTCAGCATGTTCCAAATGCTCAGTTTTGGGGTCAGAATTCAGGCTTAGTGTGGATGATTGGCAAAAACTGAGAGATAAAGTTCCATTTACAGCTGTGCTGGTCAATATTTTTATATAAATTATGGGTCAAATTACTATGTTGTGAAAAATGTTTGGATCTCTCAGCTCATTGTTTTGGTCGTAGCATAGATTTTTAACATAGGTAGACCAAGCCACTGTGACGTAACCCATCCCAGATAGCAAAATTGTTGCAACCCACATCTGGAACACGCCAGAAATGTCTGGCCCCCAGACCACGTGGAATAATGGCACTTGGGCAGTCTGCTCCTGTTTGCCAGATCTGAGTCACAAGCAGGCCATAGCTTGGCCAGATGTCAGCTAAGAGTGAACCGAATAAACCAGAATTGGCCCAAGTCTGGGCCACAGTTCATTCTATTCTGGTGGGCTGGATCCGGGTCTGACTCTACGCGGTATGTGGGCTTGTTGAGGGTGTCTGGTACAATTTGCTATCTGGGACCGGTCTCTGAAGAGCCATCGTGAAGCCCAAAGTGGGTGGCTCCGGCCATCATTATTTTCAGTGTCTGACTTGACCGAATCCAAAAATGGGCAAAGAGCCGGAGCATGGGTGGGCTTAGGTGATCCGAGTGAAGCCTGTGACTGAAACATGCCCCCTAGCTCTAAGCTACCAAGCAATGCTTGCCTGTCTCCTAAATCTCCCATAGCTGATCAGGCTTATGGAAACAGCAGGTTTTTGTAGGCTTTTAATCATGTGGTCTTTTATAATTGACTATCATATATAAACTTGCCACTATAGGAACAGTGGTAACTTGACCTTTAAAACGAGCAATAATGTAACAGTCTGTGTGCACACGTAACATGTGCGTCACATGTGCGCATGCATGTACACACTTGAGTCTTAGGTGTGCTCCGGTACCTAAGCAAATAGCACTTCACACCTGATTACAGTGGATTTTGACAACTCTATGCTTGCTGCTGCACAGGTCGAGAAGCAAGATGGAAAATAAATCCAATTTTTAATCCCAAAAGTTTAAAACATAAACTCTAGGCTCTCCTCAACTCCTGAGGTTGCTACTCCAGAAGCTCCAGGCTCTGCCCATCAGCTGACTCCTCCAGAGCTCACCAGCTTCAGTAGCTGTCTGCCAGTTAATACTGACAGGGTTGCTTGTCAATCCACAACACTGTCTCTGTTCCTCTTCTCTAGTCTTTTGGTACAATTATCCACACCACAAGCCATTTTACCTTCTGTTATTATTTGACCAATATTTGCATGAAAAATTCTCCAAAAGGCACAAACACAACCAAGATGCCAAGTTCCGTGACTGGAATTTACTAAGATGAAGCATTTACATAGATGAAGCAGTCTCAAGTGGCCATTCATGGAATTGCAGTTTTTGGTACCTCTGTATTGGCTTAATTTTTCAATCCTTGAGGTTGCCACTTGGGTTTTACAGCCTGCAACTTGCTGCTCTTATCATCTGAGTTTGTAGCAAAGTTTTCAGGACATCAAGAAGCATTTTGCATTTAACGAGACAGATATTTATCTCAGGAGTTGGTGAAGACCAAAACAGTTAAAAGGAGAGAATTTCTTAGAAAATATTATCTGTGTCTGCTGGATGGCCTTAACATGTCATATGTGTGTGAGCCTCACCTTGCAGAGTTCTGCCCCCAGATGGTCAAACACAAAAATCATCTAATGGTCATTAATGGAACTGCAGCTTAGCCACTTCAATTAGGGATTTAGAACCATATCAGATATAGAATTAACTTGTGTTATTCTCTGTGAAGTAAGCACACTGACATTCCCATTTCCTTGTTAGTACTCACACGTTGTGTTTCTCTCTGTGGGCAGAGCTCAGTCAGACTGAAGCCAGACTGAGAGGAGAGGCGACTCCAAAGTGGTCCCCCCTTCATGCCCTACCACTCTGCTTCCATGTCATTTACAACACTCCTCCTCTTCCTCACTCCCTCCACCCCCAAATCTCCACTTCCTCGCCGTGGGTGCATTTTAATTTATGCCCAGCATAGGAACCACTCAATACAGCGCAGTGTCTGCAGTGCAGTAGATAGCTGTTAATGAGAAGAGGTCCCCCCTCTTTATCTCTTTTCTTCTGCCCCCATTATCTGGGTGCAGTCTGTAAGCGTAGTTACCTTACTAGGTCTGATAATGCCCCAATAGGCAACCAGCACTGATGAGCTTTCTATACAGTGTGCCGCGCACAATGCCACTATCAGGAGAGCAGACCCCTGCTTTAAAAAAAAGAGATGGATGCAGTCACACAAGCAGGGCTAGCTCGCTCTGAATATCCTGCAAATTTACAACGGCGGCCCCCATCGAAACACGACTTTTCACACGCCTGATTCTCTCTCTCTCTCTCTCTCTCCCCTCCCTCTCTCTCTCTCTCTCCCCTCTCTCTCTCTCTCTCTCTCTCTCTCTCTCTCTCTCTCTCTCTCTCTCCCTCTCTCTCTCTGCCTGCTGCAGCAGTTTCTTATCTCCCCCCCTCTTCCTGGAAGATAACAGTAATTCTTCTCCATGCTGTATCCCCCCACCTCACTAGCCTTGCATACACACACTGCACACACACAAACCTACACATCCACTAGTCTGTCCGTCTCTCATCAAGCTTTCCAGTGCCGGCACATACTAACACGTAGCCTACACACACATATTACTAGCACGTGGTAGCACACATGTACACACACACACACAGACGAACGCTCTCACACACACACCCTCCCACTCCCCCCAAGCGCAACACAGACGGAGATGCTGGCAATGTCTTTCTGCTCAGTCAAGATAAAGGGTTAAGACTGCACTCGGACGGCCCCTCTTTGTGAGATTGGGGGGGCTGACGGGGGGGGGGGGGGGGGGGGGGGGTGTCTGGAGGAGGAAAAAAATGAAATCAAGTACTCAAGTACAGATTATTTTATCAGTTGTGCAGTGTAAAAAAAACTGCACTTTTTCCTCATTCAGCCCCCCCACTCGATCCCTTCTCCTCTTCTTCCTCTCTTTCACTCTCTCTGTCCGTCTCTCTCTCTTTATATATATATCTATATAAATATATATGTATTTTTTTTTCTTTTTTTCTTTTTTGAATGTGGCTGAAGCCCGGAGTGTTGCAGCCAGATAAAAGAATTAGTGGTTGCACACAGGGACCCGGGCGCTAAGTACAGCTGCGAATTAGAATGTCTATCTCTGTCGCTCTTGGCTCATCCGCTCAAGCTAGCCGTGCTTCGCACTCGTAAACAATTTAATCTTTTCACTACAGTTTGGAAAAGAGAGAAGAAGGAATGAATGTGAGAGAGAGAGAAGGGGAGAAAACGAGGAGGAGTCGTGGACATTACCCCCCCTTCCCTTGCCAGCCACACTTCTCCCTCTTTCTGTTCCCTCTACATCCTCTCACCGACCTCTCCTTTTAAACAAGAAACCTGACGCAAACGCTTGTAAGGTGCTTGAAGATTGAATCAGCTCGCTTTCATTTTCTTCCCCTCTTCGCCGTTCTTTTGGGCCCCTCTCTCCCTTTTTTTTTTTTCATGGCATCCTATTCATTTTTCTCCCCCCTCCTCCTCGTTCTTCCGCTTCTCTCCACCGTTTTGAAATTGAAGATGTGTAGAGGCTTGGGCTTTGGGGCCAGAGTCTATTTTGGAGCTGTAATAAAATTCATAGCCTGACACACACATACACACATACACACCTGGTCAAGGGAATCACACTACAGTATATAGTGGTCTCCTGCTGTATTACCTTTAAACCATCCTTCATATGTGCAGCACTTCAGCAGCCACACCATATTTTGTAACACTCCAACAGTGTACTGTCTTTATTCATAGTAAACTATCAATTCACTGCAACTATATACTTCACAGTCAGCTGTGGGGATAGACTGTAGCTAAGGTGAGAAGAGTTATGGGAGATGCCAGCACACACACTCAATAATGTTGATTAATTGGCCTTCGTGTAGCACAGTGCCAACATTTCTGCAGCTTAAAAGGCATTTTACTGCCATGGTTGTGGAACAATTTGTACTTTTCTACTCTAACACCTGAAGCAGCATAAATAAACATTATTTGAGTATCTGATGTAAATTATTGATCAGGTCCCTCTTTCTTTAATAGTACTAAAAAGGACTGCCATTTCTACATGAACTTGTTGACATAAAAAGTTATGTTTTTTTATTGCTGTGTGCACCATATCTGATGACATCGTACAGATAAGTTAAACTTTGATTCAAAGTAACATTCAGTAATTTCAAGTTCATATGCAATTAAGCTCATGAGGACTCAAGCTGTGGGTGGAGTATCTCCACTCATCCTTTGTGGCTGCACGCTATACAACAGGACAATATTTAAGGACCCTGACACACCAGGCTAGCTGGCATCGATGGTTGGCCATCAGCTAATGTCAGTGCTGTCGGTGAGCATCTGTGGCCCTAGTTGTTGAGGTGCATCCCGCACTGTTAGCATTTCTCAGCCCTTGTATCCAGCTTTTTGGCTGATTGAGCGTGTAGAGCCTGTTGGTGAGAGAAATCACTCTGATTGGCTGTTCAGCCAGTCAAATCAGTGCATGAGAATAGAAGCAGAAAAAGAAAGGGAAAGCCCCCTGAGCCTGTCTGTAGTATCCATGATTTCACCCATCAGGGCGGTTCCTTCGCCTTTTTTCACCTCCGCCTTTTTTGCCAGTGCTATTTGCAACTTTTTATAAGACATATTCTCAATTAGAAGAGGTTATATTAGTGAGAGTGGTGTGGACATTATTTTAATATAACAGCTGTTTGTATATCTGCAGTCCTGAGTCCAGTTTCCCTTTTTGGAATGGCGAATACAGACTACCACCTCTGATATCGGCATGGTGTGTCTAGGCCCTAAGGCTAGCTGCCATTAGTTTTCAAGATACCTTGTTGTCAACTGAATTGTTGGTCAAGTGGAAAACTAAATGAAAGGTCACTGGGTCGACAAAGTCATGGGGTATCTGGCTGGCAGTTAAAGACATCTTGGTCTGAACCAGTGTGTTAGACCAGGGATATTCAATTCAAAATTCAAAGAGGTCCAGTCAGAGTAAATTTCCTCCAGCGAAGGTCTGGAACATCATAATGTCTAACCTGCATTGTGATTCAGTGCTCTACACAGCATTTTGAAGTAGCCTAGTAGTAGTAGTGTAGTACAATTCTATAATATTTCAATCAATATTTATTATGAGTTCTCATATTGAACCTGTGGGATTACTATAATAACAAATAAATCTTCTTTTCTCTTTTAAAGTAATATAAAGGCTGTGTTTCTAAAGTAAATAACATAACAGAGAGTTTTAGAAAAATGTGCCTCAACTAACTTTATAAAAACCATCTGAAAACATTTTAATGACTGAGCAGCTTTAACACCTGCTCCTGTTTCTTTCCCTTTTATTTCCCACCCCCCACTTTCTCTTGTTCAGTGAGAGAAAAGATGCGAGTGGGAGATTTGAATGGGTATGTTTGTTCAAAAGACTTATGCATTGTCTCATGTGGCACTTAGCATTGCTGCTTTTAATGATGGCCATGGCTGTGATGGTTGTCTATTAAACACACTGTTTTCATTGTCCACTTTTTTCTAGCACGCGATCTGAACTCTTCTCTGGCTCACATATTTATTTTACCACTGTCTCTTGTATGTGGGTGTACCTCACTCACAGTCAAGTCACAGTCACTCTGCTTGTCAGAATGCATAGATTTGATTGGCTTAGTAGCATCACGTGAGATGATTTACAACGCGTGCAATTGGTCTGTGGGCTACTGAACCAGTGCTGTAAAAGCTAGAAAAGCAGTACCAGTTAGAATAGAAGTGCTCCATCAACATTGAATAATGCTCAATAATTTATTGGCTTTAGGTCCAGGTCTGAATAGGATGCCGTCTGGGTCTGGACCCAGACCAGGGTCCACCTAGTGGTGTCAGAGGGACCAATTATTTGACATGCCCATGCTTTGACTCACTGTGAGTTAGGCAAAATGACTTCCTGCCAGTCATTTTATTTTTATTTTATTTATAGTTAATGGTACAGACTTTGATGAGTCTGCAACCAGACTGTGCTGATGAGATCAACAGAGTAGGGCAAAGTGTTGTTCTAACAAATTGCCACTGTATATGCTTGGACTCACAAAAATAATAAATTGGCAATCATTTGATTTTAGGATTTTGGAAAGTGATTGTAGCTAAAAAAAAGTGTAATAATTCAAATGGGTGTATGTGTGCATGGGAATGGGTGCACAGGCAAGAATTTGAATGAGAGAAGAGGGAGGGATGAAGAGGACAACTGGGAAGAAGATAGGGATCAGATGGTGGCAAGGCAAGGCCCTGAGCACCCTGGGTAAGGAGATAACACCCTCATTTTAATGCACACTGACACACATACAATGACTGGTGTTTCCTAACAAGAACAGGAAAACTGCAGCCATCAATGTCTGCAGAAATCTGTCTGAGCAGAGTGCTTATGACACACTAAAACACTGAATGAATACACACACAGTGACACCTTAGTATACACAAGTAAGACAAAAAAAATAGTTCAACATATTGAAAAGTTGCTTATTGTCTTTCTGTTTGAGAGTGAGATGAGAAGCTTACTATTGATCAGAAGTCTGTGAATTAAAGTACAAATCAGGACTCAGGTTAGCATAGCTTAACATAAAGACTGTAAACAGGGCTTGGCAGATCACTTGACTCTTTTGTGCATAGATTTAACAAGCTAAAACACAATAAATGTGGTAATTAGTGAGTTTTACGGGTGTTGGTGGATTACATTTTTTAAACTTTGCACAGAGTCAGGCAAGCTGGATCCCCATGCTGTCACTCCTAATGCTAAGCTAGGCTAATTGCCACCTGACTCCAGCTCCATATTTAACACACAGACAAATTGACTCACACAAGTACACTCAAACAGGCAAATAATAATAAATTAAAAATATTACGACTTATCAGATAATACAGAAAAGAGATCATTTGACATATTTAACTATTTAATAAAGTATATAGTGTAATATCTTCTTTATTTTGTAAAGGTAAGTACACTTCCAATTACATTTGACATGATTTCATCATTTTTGTCCATATCATTCCCTCACTGTTCCCCATATGTTGAACGTGCATTTGCTTCCTGCACATGTTTTGCTTGCACTGTATAGGGTCAACACATTACATTACGATTTTTTTTCCCCTGGTGATCTATTTTCTAAGTCTATTTACTAAATATGTTTCTCTCCTGAGTTTACAACTGGTTTTGCCAGGATAATCTTTCTATGTTCATCTGTGAAAACACATGATTTTTTTTTTATTTTTGTTTTTTTTTGTACTCATTTTGACCACAAGAGGCTGAAGTGCACCACTATCCCATGTTCTATATAGGACGAAAAGCATCCTTGTTTTCTTCTTGTGGAGTTTTCTCCGTGCACACTAAACACAATATACATCTATAGTGTGTTAGCAGGTTATGTAACATTACTGTCATGTCTTTCCTTGGCGAGGAATGTGTTATAATTGGTGCTAATCTGCCATTAGTGTCCCGGGTGGAATATTGTGTATTATCAGCAAGTCAGATCAAGCAGTAACATTTATTGGCCCCATTCTAATATATGAGCTTTTTCATGTTACATCATAGTTTATGTTTATAATGGTTACAGTACTTTTGTGTACTTCGAAGCAATTATAACACCAACAGTAGTCGTTACCAGGGGGCTCCAGCAGGGGGAGCACACACTTGTTGAGCTGCATTGTCCCTTCAGTCCTTATACACATGATCTGAGGAAAGTTTGTGTCACTGCATCTTTCATTCAAACACTCCCCTTTCCATGAGTGGAAAAAAAGCCTATGTCTCTGAATGACTTCCATTCCATATTATTGTCCTATACGTGCACAAGCATGTTTTAGCCTGAAGTTGTTGAAGCTCATTTTTCAGCATCTGTTTGGCCCATTCTGTTGCAGCTGTTGAGTGTCTAAAAATCTTCTTTTTACACTAACAGACCAAGAACCAGAATCAGTCAATATATTAAAACCAGTTTCAACAATGATAAAAATCATGGACACATTAGTTTTGCATAAATGTAACAATCTAAGTACATGAAAAGCATGCAAATGAAATTTCCTTGCAAACATCACTGTTGAGTACAAATTTGGTACAGACATTTCCACAAACTATTCCAGAGGTTAAGTAGAGGGTAATGAGTATTTTCCAACAACTCAAAAGTGGAAATGGGTCAAATTCAACTACAAAAAAGCAGAACGGTAAAATGACTTTGTTTGGAGGTAAACGGATAGTGAGCATACCTGAAATCTTCCTAACATGTTGGACTTATTTTTTATCAATGCCACAGTGTTCCCAGGTCTCAGCAATAACTTGGTTAGTACAATGTCATCATAACTGATAGAAACATAAAAACAAGTTCGAAAAATAAAATACAAACTGGAATTATCTTTCAACAAAATGAGACCAATGACTCACATTGTTAAAGGAGTGTGTGGCTGTTTCTAATTTTTTCCAGACACAGTTGGTGGCTTGCCTTCCTTGCAGGAGAGGAACTGCTTTTGTACATACATGTGTGTGTGTGTGTGTGTGTGTGTGTGTGTGTGTGTGTGTGTGTGCGTGCGTGCGTGCGTGTGTGTGTGTTTGTGCATTTATGAGAGACATAGAGTTGCATGTCTGTGAGATGTGTTAGTATTCGGAAGGGTGGGGTGGGGGCGGGGGCAGACTTTCTCTCAGTGTGACTTCTGTCCAATTCAGTCACTCATCAGCATTGAAAG
The DNA here is from genome assembly GCF_040436345.1 of Pagrus major. NCBI lineage: Eukaryota > Metazoa > Chordata > Actinopteri > Spariformes > Sparidae > Pagrus > Pagrus major. Next base: position 33,065,342 of record NC_133216.1, read on the forward strand.
AGACCTACTGGATGTCTCTCTCTCTCTCTTCACACAGGCACACACACACACACACACACACACAGGTCTTCGACAAGAAATTAACCAATTAGGGACCTGGCAGGACCACATATGACACCATGAAAACCATATGGACCAAGACTGAGGGTGAGAGAGCAGAGGACCAAATAGCAGAGAGAGAGAGAGAGAGAGAGAAAGAGAGAGAGAGAGAGAGAGAGAGAGAGAGGTGGTGAGGACAGGCAACAGGAGCTAAAATAGGTTTTCATCTCAATATACAGCTGTCCTGCTGGGAAATGTATTTTGCAGTAATGAATTGAAATACTAATTTATGTAAATGAAATCCTATTGTGCATACTGTATATAAATCATGCTCACAATTGCATAAAATATACATGTAGGTTAATATATACTGTGGAGCCCCACTGCAGTGGCACTACTGTAGGTGTAGCCTGGGCAAATTTGGTAAAAGTAGAAATACTTAAATAGAATATTACAGTAGTGACAGTGAAATTACTGCATCGAAGAGTCAACTGAAATATGAACGTATCAGCAACAGGAATGAGCAAATATATCAGATGGATGGATTGATAGACATCCATTCAGGTGAATGAATTGAAATGAATGGATGAATGAATGAATGAATGTCAGAAATGGTTTTATTAAGAAAACTTAAGAGGAGTAATAGAAAGCATCAGCCCAGAACATCATTGGTACCTACCTACAGAGCATCAGTGGCATCAGTGAAGTGAGATTAGTCCAAAGGATACTAAAAGACAACAACCACCCAGCCACAGTCTGTTCACCCTGCTGCTGTCTGACAAAAGATACAGAAGTATCTGCTGCTGTACCACCAGACTACAGCAGTGTTTCCTCAGGCTGTGGGACTCCTCAATTCATCCTCAACACTAGATGAATAGTTTATTTTTGTAACTTGAGTATTATTGATTAATTAGTCTGTGTAGGGTTTTTTGTGTATGTGTGTGTTGCTTAGGGAACTACAACTGATATGTCATTATCCAATCTTGCGCTGCATGACAAATTAATCATCAATCTTGCTCAAATGTGACTTGATGAACTTTATTCAACTGTGAGTATTTGACTCAGAATTATAATAAAATTTCCTATAATCATTCTTCATACAGATTAATGTGAATTTATCCTGAGGTGAATTTGCCTTTACTAGTCTAAGATGTTTGATTTTGTTGTTGTTTAAGAGGATCACAGTCATACATCCATCAATTAAACACAAATGACTAACAATAAATAAAAAGCAGAAATGAAATAACAGCCACTTTAACAGCAGAATAAAACACCACCAGAGAAGACAACACAGAGAGGTGTAAACAATTTAAACACCAGAGTGACTGCAGCCACAAACTCACATTAAAGCAAAAACAGCTTCCTTGCTAGGCAATGCCGTGGTTATGTTGTGTCTGTAGGGTCTCCATCTACTTTTGGTGTAACTTGTTTGCTTGATCATTCTTCGTGCCTATTTTAACCAGTACACTAGAGTCTCTGTGTCTCACTATAACCGGTTGGTTTACCGTATAACAGTTCAGAAACTACAACAAGTACTGTTGAGCAGGACTGCCATCTGTATTCACCATTCAGAAGGGCAGCAGCTGTTGCACATCTATCTGCTCGAGTGCTCACCTGCGTGGGAGGTTCAGCCTCGGTGGGCTGGTCGTTATTTGAAGAGGTCAGATTCAGAAATTGCACTTTGACTTTGTGTTATCTATCAAATTTGACTTTGCCACAAAAAAAACATAGGAACGTCAGTCTTCCTTTTCTGGGCTATGTTGAGTTTGTCATGTCACAGCAGGTATCTTGCCTTTGAGCAAGCAACATATCCCTAGTTTAAAAAGTTGAACAACAACCCTGTGTGGCTGTATTTAGGCAAAGCAGTAATAAAATATATTTTAGCAGGAATACCATGTTCACTGTTATATTTTAACATGTTAGCATACTAGCATTTGCTAGTAAGCACCACTCACAAAGTACAGCTGAGGCTGATGGAAATATCTGCAGAAGGCATTACAAGAAAAGTCAGAGGATCAACGAATTTGTAAAACAATTCATCCTGGATGGGACATGAATGTCTCTACCAAATTTCATGAAAATCTATACAATACAATGGCTGTTGAGATATTACACTTCAAGACTAAAATGTCAGCCTCAGGGTGGTGTAGACAGGATTCATCCTAATGTCTGTACACAATTAATATCAATCCATCCATTGCTTGTTGAGATATTTCAGTCTAGACTAAAGTGAAGGACCGAATGATCAACATTGCTTTAAACAGAACCATGCTATCATGCTTACATGGTTATAAAGGCAATGCACCCAATAGACTGGGACACTTAGTGTGGCAATACAATTGTCACTACATTCATTCTAAACTAGGTCCAAAAAACGTTTTTTGTAGATAAAAAAATATTGTAAGTGGTACGGCACTATATCATTTGTCTATCAAGCAGACAGTTGAAACACTCCATCAACATCTTTTTGTTTTTTTTACAGAAGAACAAGAAGTTTATAAGTCACAGTTTTGTGACTTCCCCTCTCTCTCCGTGTCTCACTTGATTCCTCCCTCTCAGCCTCCCTCCCTTCTTGCAATTCTTTTGTACCCCCCTCTCTTTGAGCTGTTACTGTGGGCCCAAGTGAGATTCAGGTCAGAGACGGAAAGGCAAAGAGAATTTAATTC